>NC_090764.1:47089215-47096715 GCF_036898095.1 Palaemon carinicauda
CCCCTGAAAGTAGATCTGGGGTTGGTGAATCCCTTAATAGAGATTTAGCTGAAATTAGTGCATGGTGCAAATTATGGGGTATGAAGTTGAATCCTAATAAAACTCAAAGTATGATTGTAAGTAGGTCAAGGACGGTGGCTCCGCAACATCTGGATCTCAGCATTGATAATGTTTCTTTAACTTTGCATGATTCTTTTAAAATTTTAGGTGTGATTCTCGACAGCAAATATATTTTTGAGAAACACATTAGGTCTGTGTCTTCTTCAATTGCACAAAAAATTGGCTTATTGAGAAAGTCTTACAAGATTTTTGGTTATTAATCTATTCCAAAGAAGTGCTTTAATTATTTCATTCTACCTTGTTTCGAGTATTGTTCTCCTGTCTGGTCTTCGGCTGATGATTCTCATCTTAATTTGTTGGACAGGAATTTACAGTCTATTAAATTTCTTATTTCTGATCTTGATATTAATATTTGGCACTGTCGTTCAATTAGTTCATTATGCATGTTGCATAAGATTTTTCATAATTCTGACCATCCTTTACATTCAGATCTTCCTTGACAGTTCCATCCTGTTCGTAACACTAAGCATCCAGTTAATTCTAATAGTCAGGCCGTCTCCATCATGAGGCTCAATACTACACATTATTCTAGAAGTTTTATTTGAGCTGTGACCAAGTTGTGGAATGATCTTCCTAATCGGGTAGTTGAATCAGTAGAACTTCAAAAGTTCAAACTTGCAGCAAATATTTATGTGTTTAACAGGCTGACATACTGTAAGTCTTTTATAGTCTATAAATGAATTGTCTGTTTTAATGTTGTTAATGTTTTTGAAAATATTTTATTTTAATTTTTCATTACTTTTTATATTGATTATTTTTTCTTCTCTTTTTTCCTCATTGGGCTATTTTTCCATGTTGGAACCATTGGGCTTATAGCATCTTGCTTTTCCAACTAGGGTTGTAGCTTGTCTAATAATAATAATAATAATAATAATAATAATAATAATAATAATAATAATACCTAAACACTGATGCATTAGGAAGTATCAAGCTTGCAGTCTTTATGTACCGTTTCCATAGGCAGAGAGGGTATGATCTACCGTTGTAAATCAATTAGGGAATGAAATGCCTTCTATAAGGCAAATGAATATCTTCCTCTTGAGGCCAACAGCTACCACATGCGCCAGGTCAGTCCGTTTACTGATCACTGTTCCTGTGTGGTAGTATGAAGTACAATCACGGACACTACTTCCATAGAAAGTGCCATTGGTTCGTGGCACAAATATTTAGTGTCTCAAGGCAGACGAGCATCTTGTTCAGGGTTATGGAATGCTTAGCGCCAGGAAATGACCCCTGAAAGGCAGACGAGCCTTCTCCTCAGGTTAATGGAAATCTAATTTCCTTTTGTATGATGTCGTTTTAAAGAAAATAATTGCATTCTCACTGCTATGTTGGATGCTGAAGTACCTAAGTACCCGGAAAGTTGGTTTTGTAGCCCCTTAACAAGAATTGCTATAAAAAACAGCGAAAATGGTTACTAAGTCTTTAGTTTTTTAATGTGTGTGAATGTGGTACAGATGATAAGATATATATGATATATGATTCGTTTAAGGATAAAATATTTTATGCTTTTGCTCTTTTTAATAAAAAAGTGGAAGGGCATTGAGTGTAGGAATTAATAGAATAAAAATTGTTTGTATTTCGGATGTTTGAAAGGCATAGAATTAGAAGGGGTGCTGCTTCTACTGTCAAGGAAATTCTGGGGAAAAACTTAAAGCAAATAAGAAAGACTAAATGTGGAAGGAATGAAACTTGTGACTGTGAGATTATATGGTCTAGAGCAGGGATGAGGAACCTGCGGCCTTAAGGACGCATGTGGCCTTCTGGACCATCAAGTGCGGCCTTCTATGGCCTTTGATATATGCACAGTATGTGTAGTATATTTCTGATTTGACACTGAATATTGTGTGTTTGAAATCATTCTACTGTATGTACACACATACAAATATGTACACACAGACAATAGGAAAATTGTGTTCAGCGATGTACCTCCCAGAGAATGGAAGCAATTTTTCCTTGAATTCAATGAATCCTAACTTAATACAACTAGCAGTTTTTCCTTGTCAGCTGCAGCAGCTGTTGTAGCTGACAAGGAAAAACTGCTAGTTGCAGTGAGTGAGTGATTTAACGTATGATGGACGAAAGAGTTCCTGTTTTGTCCATCTCCTCTATGTGATCTATGTTAGTTTTAGATGAGTCAACAGGTTCCAGATTTTTGGCATAAAAATATTTTATTTGTGCTTTCACTGATGAGTTTTGATTGTATGAAAAACAGCTTGCCATAGGTAACCTTAACGCAAGGACAAGAGGATCTGACATTTTAACAACTTCAATAAGCAATGTCACAAAGGAGGACCAAATTTTACTTCCTTATTATGATAAGTTATGCACTGATGGTGTTCCAGCTATGATGGCTAAAAACTAGGGATTTATTGAACATTTTAAGAAAGCAAAAAATTTAATTTTTTTTTTCAATGAAAACAGCTAAGTGTGTTTAAACAAATACAATTTTTTTTTACTGGGATGTTGCATTTTTATGAGATGTGATTGTTTAAAAAGTACCTACTCGCCAATACAAAATATTTGAAAATGTTATATTGTTGAAATTTATAAGCTATCTTTTCCAAAAGATTAATGTTATTTACCACTTCAATACAAAGAACCTACCTGCTTAACTAAAGTAATTTGAAAATTACATGCTTTCGATATTATTCATTTACTTACGGTAGTTTGAAAACTACCCAAACTGGAATGAAATATTTTAAAATTTAATTTTCAATATAAGCTATTTAATGATTACTTGTATAAAAAGTACCTAATTCAAATATTTGAAATTTTAATGCTTTAAATTTTTATAAACCTATCACTCTTTCTTTAGATTACTAATAAATTACTTGGAGGATAAAATAACCAACAAAATTCTAGGCGGCCTTAAGGAGCATTGAGGAATAGCAAGATGGCCTTCATCCAAACAAGGGTTCCCCACTCCTGGTCTAGAGATTGTAAAGATCCAAGTAAAAGATAATTTTCTTTCGGAAAATTTGAATCTGTGCTTGGATTCATTGGGAAAATACAAAAGCGTGAGTGTTCTATGAGATCTGAAAGCAAAAATAAGTTAAACAGAAAGAGATGGAGTTGGTAAGTTTAGAGTTTTAATAGTAAATGAAAAATGAGTAAATGTATGGATATAATGGCGAAAGATGTGGCTTATGTTGTATCTAATCATCATCTGATTGCAACAAAAGATGATAGAGATACAAGCAACAGGTGAAAGTGTAAGAATGAGCCTCTACTAGTATTGAAGACGAGAGAATTTGGTAATAATTCCTCCATAAAAGGAGAAAATGGGCAAGGATTAAAGAAATAGGTGGAAGGAGTAGTTTGGGAGTTTTTAAGATATCATGGTGGGGTCATGGAGACGTGAGACTGTGTTTAAAAGTATAAGATTGAATAAAGAGGAAATAGAAATAGCAGGTGAAGGCATGAGGAAAATTTGTTTTTTAAAGGAAAAAAGGTGAATATTTGGGCTGCAGTTACATAACAGAAGAGAAGAACATGTGTAGATATATATTAAGATGAATTGGGTAGTCAGGAATAAAGTGACAGAGAAAAGGGTGGCCCGTAATAAAGTAGAGGGGAGAAGACGGACAAGAGTTTTAGAGCGAATAAAAAGTTATTCAATAAGGAAGTAAATGCAGAGATCTCAGAATGCAAGATACAAGTAGGGAGATACTGTCGGAAGTAAATGCAGTCCTCGATCAATGGAGTGAATATTTTGAAGATTTGTTGAATTTGAGCAGTAGAAGAAAATCAGAGTTGAATGTTGTAAAACAATTAAGAGTTGATGTAAATTTGAGAATTCATGTGGAAATGACTGTTGAGAATGTGAGATAGGTGACTGATAGGAAAGGTACCACGCGTTGACGGAAATGCAAGTGAGATGCACAGTAAAGGTGGCTATTGTGATTGAGTGGCTGACCAGGGTTTGTAAGATATACCTGGATGAGAGATATATTCAAAAGAAATGAGTGAGAGTAACAAAATATTTTTTTGATGAAAAGTTAAAAGTACAAACATTTAATGCAAGAGGTATAGGAGCATAACATTACCTAGTGTGCCAGTGATGGTATATGGTATTGTTTTGTTTAAGAAAATTAGATCCGTGTGGGTTTCGGGAAGGAAGACGGTTCTGGATTAATTGTTTGTTATGAAGAAAGGGAGGAAAAGCTGAATGTCACCAATAATATGTTGATACAAAGTCAATGTAGAGGTTGTTGTGAATGTTTGGATAATAGGTTACTGAGATCTATTAAAGTTTTCATGATGGTGGAGTATAGTCAGTATATAGAATGAAGAGGGACTGGCTTGGCGTGAAAGTCGATCTTTGGTGTGTCCCAACTTATATGATTATAAGATTATGAAGTAATAGTACCTGAGGACTTTATGTAGTGTCTATAAACTCCCTTTATCTTAGAAACATTACAATATCACACTACATAAAGAGCAATATTTCACAGAATGCAAATGAACTTTTGAAAAACCTCCCTGACAATACTCAACAATTATAATCATGAGAGTACTTACACAGAGTTTGCAAGTATGCTAATACACAAGAGCTTATTTGATATGTCATCTCATGATGAGTCGTGTTTTAAGACTCCTATGACATAAAGGAAAAGCTGACATTTACATCATCACATATAATTTAGTACAAATATGGAACATTATATATATATATATATTTATACAGTATAATGGAATCCCTCATTTTTCAACTTTCTTGGTGATTCCAGATAAGATAGTTTTGAAAAGAGGATAATACAAGGTTTATGGAAAACAGATCAGTGTTTAGATTTAAACTGTGACCTAAGCCTTGGGTTGCTTTCCGTTAATTCTGTATTATTCTCTTTTCTGAAATCTGACATATCTGGAATCACCAAGAAACGACATTATCTTATATTTACTTACATTGTACGTCTGTAGATGTCACTAATAGGACGAAGGTACAATTTTCAATCAAGTCTTTTCACTTTCCCTTTCGAGGATGTAATACTATACATAGTTTAAGCTCACAAAGTTTATAGCTTTCGAGATTTCTACACAAACACACATGCACACACAACACACACACCCATATATATATATATATATATATATATATATATATATATATATATATATGTGTGTGTGTGTGTGTGTGTGTGTGTGTGTGTATGTATATGGATGCATAAAGGTTTTTCTCTCCTCCTACAGACTACAAATTTGCATCTAGCTAGAAGGATTAGGTAATCTAAAAAACTCTATCTATTTCTCTCTCCTCTTTATTTAAGGAGAGAGAGAGAGAGAGAGAGAGAGAGAGAGAGAGAGAGAGAGAGAGAGAGAGAGAGAGAGAGAGAGCTAATGCCACAGGCATGACAAAAAAAAAGATGAAGGATCTTGTTGCCTTCGTGAATTTCAGCGAGGGAGCTAAGGAGGCATCTGTCAGCTCCCAATTTAGCGACGACATGATATACGGTAGAGGAGCTTGTTTCCAAAGCTCTGTAACTATGGTGTTTCCTATTTTATTCTTATGCAATGTACGCTATTAATAGATTAATAGTTACTTAATAAACATTTCTATATCATTTGGTAAAGGCTCTTTCTGTCAAACAAAGATCTTTTCTTCTTTCCCTATACTAAAGGGTCGGCTGCCTGATGTCCCCTCTTCAACCTAATATCAAAGGCATTCTCTTTCATAAAATCTCTTCTCTCCATATCATCCTTCACTTTATCTCGCCATCTAATTATCTGTTTCCGTCTCGATCTTCTCCCTCTAACAGGTTGCTTCCAAGCCTTCCCTCACTCCCTCCTCAAACGAAGATATCACCAGCTAAATTGGCGAGTTATCAGATGCTTACTCCCAGCCAACTGTGTCAAGCGCTTTCATGTTATTTTATCACATTTCCGGGTGCAGTGGTGAGAATAGTTAACTTAGTTATGGCATAAGTCGAGAGACAAAAATCGAGAAAAAGGACCACAACGTTGCGAGATTATAGATACAATTATAGAAATAGTGAGATTAGCAGTGTATTTGTACACATACAATCTTAAATATCCATTTACAAATAGCTCTGTTAAGTTTACAGGTCCCTGATACAAATATTATATTATATTATATATATAATTTATACACACACACACACACACACATATATATATATATATATATATATATATATATATATATATATATATATATATATGACCAAACCATTTCAAAACACATTGATCCATCTTTTCACCTAAGTTCCTTTTCTATTTCTTGCACATTTATCTATATTGCTCACCCTTTGATCTTCCTTGCTTCCATAATGGAAACTATGCTCACACCTTCATACATATATTATGTACTAAAAGCTGCAAGAGTAACTTAATTAAGAGTAATATACCGGCAAAATTGTGTTTATATGATATAATTCATATGTATATACAGTATATATATATACATACATATATATATATATATATATATATATATATATATATATATATATATATATATATATATATATATATATATATATATATTTCTCTCTCTCCCTCTCTCTCTTTCTCTGTCTACATCGTTGTGGATTTAAATTGGATCGTTAAGGATCCTTTAAACTCCTAATCCATGCAATTAGGGAACCATTCAAACGCTATTAAGGCGTCGGTAGCAAAAGGATGGGTCACCATGAATAAGCTCTTCATTTTAATACGTCCGTCTGCAAGACTTGAAATGCCGTGGCTCCCATTTCTTTATATAATCGTGATAATATCTACATCGACTATTGCAAAATAAAAGTGAGCATGCTTTCTAGTTCTTTAGATATATATATATATATATATATATATATATATATATATATATATATATATATATATATATATATATATAAAGGAGTTTACTTGTTATAGGTGACGTTAGAATTTTCGTGTCCCTTGCTCTAGAAATCCAGCTGTTGAAACACATTGGTAAAATATGAAAAGATCGTTACTAATGAATACTTTATGAATAAATTATGCATCACGTCGCTGCACTGCTCTTATCAAAAGTAACTTTTGGCGGTGTTATATATCCGTAACAAAATATTCAGGCACTACATTACCCTTGTGACATGTTAATCGTCCTTTTTCCCTTTGGGCGTGCATAAATGACAGAGGCAAAGGACAGTGATAATTTCCTAGCAGGACAATGCCCAAGAGACTGACCATATATACATGTCCCGTGTCAACGAATAATGAGACATCAGACCATAAGTTTTTTTTTTCTTTTTTCGCTTTATTACTAAACGTTTGTGATTACACTTTAGAAAGCGAGAAAACTCTCAGACGGGTATCCTTTTACTCTTGTCAGAGTTCAAATGGTACTGCCTCTCATTATGAGCAAGGAAAGCATGTTGCTCTGTCAATATGCTGATT
>NC_090764.1:47101715-47104215 GCF_036898095.1 Palaemon carinicauda
TTCCATCATATATTACATTTTAACCGGATAATATGAAAGATGATGATAGCCAGGAATAACCTAACCCAGAATGACAAGGATCAACTAAAGAGGAGAACAGCAGCAGGCAGGATTGGAATGTTCGTACTAATTGTGTATGGACGAAGAACCGCAAGCTACTCTAAATATGCGGTCAGCAATAAGCCTAAACCAAGTCCTATTCCGTAGGTCTTGGCCTAAACTAACTGAGCAGGATCGAGTTGCTGATCATAGTACCTCTAGTGATACATCGCCATCCGGCTGGTGAAGGGCACCTGTGAGTGGCCTCTTTATTATTGATGCTGTGATGCAGGAAAAGATTCGTTGAGTCTAAATAGTCAGAGGAACGTTACATAAGCGCTTATCAGAAGAAGAGAATAGGATTGCTCTTGCAAACACATGCCTTACTCTATAATGATTTTATTGCAAATAAATTTCATGTATGTACTCTGTAGAATACTTTATACGGCCGCATATCATTACTCAGTAGACGTAAGATACTGTAGGCCTAGTTCCTAACCAAGTAAACAGGCTTTTTAGCCATTTGGTGTCATTAAGATCGACAGGACACCATATCAACGATGGTTACACGTGATATAGTCTTCACTTCGCATTTTATATAGAATGTTGAATAGGTAATGTCATGCATTACTGCCAAAAGATAATAGCACTGCTGACACGGACATGGTGTCATTTCTCGATGTCATTTCCTCCTATCAGTCTCTCTCTCTCTCTCTCTCTCTCTCTCTCTCTCTCTCTCTCTCTCTCTCTCTCTCAGATGTGATCAACATCCTGATGATTATCTTTTCAGACGTAGCTTCTCTAGATAACTCATTTCATCAACGAAAAGTCACCAGCAAAATAAGTTTGAATTTTATGTCCTGATTATGTCAATCTGTGACTGAAATTTGTCCCCATTTCATGACCATTTGAGAAATGAAGAGATCGGAAAAGGCCCAAAGAAAAAATTGATAATCATAATTTTTTTTTCACGGAATTTCAAAGTACTCGTGATATGCGTCACCCGGAGAAAATTTTAAATGATCTTGTGCAAAATGCGTTTGTTTGAAATCTATCCCATAGACCCAAAATACTTAATTGCAAAGAAAAGGATCTTGCTTGCATAATTTCGGATTCTATCTTTAGTATAGTTATTAATGCTGCAATATTGTTCAGTCTTATTTTCAATCGGTGAAAGAAGCAAATTTTATTACAATGTTTATATGTTTGTGTGTGCGTGCCTGTCATGAGAGAGAGAGAGAGAGAGAGAGAGAGAGAGAGAGAGAGAGAGAGAGAGATGTATCATTGGCACGAATCAATCAGTGGATCGTCATAAACGGGTAAATGATACGGATTAACAAAGAAATACAATATATATTATATTCGTATATCATCATCATCATCTTCCAAGCCCATTGACGCAAAGGGCCTAGGTTAATTTTTACCAATCGTCTCTACCTTGAGCTTTTAAATCAATACTCGTCAGTTCATTATCTACTTCATACTTCATAGTCTTCAGCCATGTAGGCCTGGGTCTCCCAACTCTTCTAGAGCCTTGTGGAACCGTACTAGGCGGTATATCTCAGCAATCCGTGTTTGCCAACGGTTATATAATCTGATGAGCAACTTGGTGGAGTCTCTACTCTCGATGCCTAGTGGTTGACCCTACTGGAATATTCCCACACACACACACACACACACACACACACACACACACACACACACACACACACACACATATATATATATATATATATATATATATATATATATATATATATATATATATATATATATATAAATGTGCATGTATATGTATAGTAATTTTTATACAGATATATTATTATTATTATTATTATTATTAGCTAAGCTACAACCACAGACTAACGGAACACAGACAGTAAACGGCCATACTAAAACTTGTAATAAATATACCGTGGTGCTCTCTGGTGGCAAAGTACTGTACAGTATAATCTAGTGGTCTCCAACCTTTTGTAGGCTGAGGGCAACATCTGTCATTATAAATACAGCGGAGGGCGCATTCCCACGCCCCCCCCCCCATATATATATATATATATATATATATATATATATATATATATATATATATATATATATATATGAGAGAGAGAGAGAGAGAGAGAGAGAGAGAGAGAGAGAGAGAGAGAGAGAGAGAGAGAGAGAGAGAGAGAGATTTTAGTTACCTTTCCAAAATTTAGTGAGAATGCTGGCTCTGCATTCCTTCTGTTAACTCGGATATTTCGGAGGTGTAATTTGTAATTGTCGTTCTCATGCAGTCATTTAAGTAACTATCAGTTAGACATGACCTATACTTGGATTTTAAAATATTCATTGTTGAAAATGCCGAATCACACATGTATGTTGACCCAGAGCAAGAACGTAGTTTCTGATAAACTTTCTTCAGAAGTAGAAATATTTCCAACATTGCTAATGTCCAAATTTCTGGGTGATTTGCTCTGCT
>NC_090764.1:47109215-47116715 GCF_036898095.1 Palaemon carinicauda
TATAATTTTACGATTTGGCTTGAATCCTTTAACATACAATAATATCTTTTCTTTTATATCCATAAAGCGTTTTTAAGGGTATCTCAAGAATTGTATTAAATTCTATGGCGCAATTGAAGACTTTTTGGCTTAATGAAAGTTTCCTTCTCATTGACCAAAGACTAAGCATTTCAATGCCGAGATAGTTCAAGGACGCCATCTATTGTGGGCGTACACAGAGTCAATGTGGGTGTACGTTTGATCACTCCACATCCAGCGTAGCTAGGTGAATACGTTTCATATAGCATATATGGTTTAGCTTTGTAGGTGAAGAAACCTTCATAAGAATCGTAAAAGGTGAAGATTCATTGATTAGATTTGGCTGTGGTTACCAAAGCAGTTTTTTTTACCTCCTGCACTCGGAAGTATTAGAAGGAACTTTGCCGCCTTAGATCTGAAAATAAGTTGAAGTTCAGAGAGACTACATGTCTCACTTTATATTTTACTAATATCTTTCACGATTTTCTTTTGAAATTTTTTTTCTTTATCTGCATAGTTCCACGCGCAGATTGGTTTCAGTTTCATGTGCAGATTTATTTCATAGTTTCACATGATAATAGTTTCACGTACATATTTACTTCATGGTTTCGTATGCAGATTTACTTTATAATTTTGTATACATATCTATTCATAGTTTCAATTGCAGATTTATTCCATAGTTCTAGGCGTAGATTTCATGTATGGTGGTGACTTGAATTTATTTCCTAGTTTTATGCTTCACTGTGTGATATAACAATATATTTCATAGTTACACAAGCGATATTTGATAGCGTATTGCGATTATGAATCTTTCACGTATATCTTTTATTCGCTCTTATATAAATAGATTAATAACACATTGCAGAATGATAATGATAAGGGCAATTCAATAATCTAATAGGTTTAAAGGTCACTCATAAGTAGCAGAGGTAAGTGACTTTACATAACGATTTAATGTTACAAGATTAAACACATGTACATATGATGAGTAACAGACTCTTATCCACTTGAGCTCGGATGGTGTGGCTGTGTTCACCAATGAAATCTGATAGGCGTGAGCGAGGATTGAACCCAGGACGTTTCCACTTAGCTTTCCCCGAATCAGCTTGTGGTCTTTGATACTTCATGAAATTTATATGTGGACCAGTAACAGATAATAGACATTACATTTCTAGTGTTCTTTCTGTGTTCCACGGTATCCACTATACTGTCACTCGTGCAGCACACACACACACAAACACACACACACACACACACACACACACACATTATATATATATATATATATATATATATATATATATATATATATATATGTATATATACTGTATATATCAACAACTAATGCAGCTATTAAGGCCTCAGACATATTCTTATTCATGTATGGGGTTTGGCCAGTTTTCATCATCACTCTGGCAAACAGCGGATTGGGAATGATGGGAGACTTTAGTCTGCTCACTCACAACAAACCAACCTAGTATGGGTGGTCCTTACTAGCACAGCTTTCCTGATCATGGCGATTCACAAACCATTTTACCACGTTAAGGCATTCCCACTGTGTATTTATATATACACAAATACACATGCACACACACAAACACGCGTATACTATATATATATATATATACATACATACATATATATATATATATATATACATATATATATATATATATATATATATATATATATATATACATATACATATATATATACATACATACATACATATATATATATATATATATATATATATATATATATATATATATATATATATATATATATATATATATATATAGGGATATGTATATACAAATAAGCACATACATATGTAGATAGATAGATATATATATATGTATTTCATACATTCCCCGTCATTACTATCATAGTTTTACTTACATTACAAGAGAGCTAACTAACCTTTAGGTAAGTGAAACGACAGCCAATTGGTTTTCTATACCACACCTTTAGAATTATATCTAGAATTTCTAGAGCCTTCAGTGTTCATTAACCGTGATGTCCTGTCTCCAATGTAATTTTGCAGTTGAAATAAACTAAGCACACCACTCTGCATGTTGGAAATTATTTGGACTTAAACGGTGGCTTAAAGGAATACACTCATAACAGAGATATTGATATCTTGGAGTCCTAAAATATTTGATAACATAATCTTCATTTTGTATTTCTGATCTTATGTATTGCTGTTGAACCCATTATATTAAATCAACTATATATATATATATATATATATATATATATATATATATATATATATATATATATATATTCTTATGAAGCTGGTCTAGTGTAGAATAAATACAGTAGTTTATTAATAATCTTATTTATATTTTATTTGTACATTGAAGAGGTAGTGAATAGCCAGCTCTTCAGATGACTTCTTCTCATGTAGATTCAAGTTTATTATGTAAATTACGTAAGACTTTCGTCGTTAATTTCACTGTATTCTTTATTCAAGTCAGTATATGTAAATTTACGTTATCTTTAAGAATTAACTTTTCTATTTCACGTAATTTTGTTGTGAAGTCTTACGTAATCTGTTTGAGAGTATTATGTGACCATACAAGATAGGAGCAACGGCTTATGTAATGTTCTTTTATATTTTTATTAGGTATTGTGTCATGTTTGTGAGAGAATACGCAATATGCCAAGTGCTTTGGAAGTTTCTGGAGGACCGTAGTGATGGGTTTCCTCTTTTTTTTCTTTTTATTTTGGGGACAAAGGGTGAGCAGAGCCAGCTGACTGAGAGTTTGTCTCATGTTGTGTGGATACATGCTGAGAAAGCAATACTTGGAAACTCTGATGCCTTGGCCCAGCCCCCACGCTTCCAGAACTCGCTCTCCTGGAATCTTCTGGAAGTAGCTAAGTTTCATATATAAAGGCGACCCTAGGGTTGCATAGATAGATAGAGAATTCCAGCCTTAAGACAGCTATCACCCCCCCCCCCTCTCTCTCTTGCATGCAGCTCATTGTAGTCTTAAAAATGTTCAGTGAAAAGTGAAATATCAAAGATTTGGTGTGACAAGTTTTTGTAATCATAGTGAGTACTTATAAATAAAAATTCTCTT
Source organism: Palaemon carinicauda (assembly GCF_036898095.1). NCBI lineage: Eukaryota > Metazoa > Arthropoda > Malacostraca > Decapoda > Palaemonidae > Palaemon > Palaemon carinicauda. Next base: position 47,112,323 of record NC_090764.1, read on the forward strand.
AGAGTTTTTGTAAAAGGCCCTGTAGAGAAGAGGAAGGTTCTTGTATTGTGATCTGGTTATCTATTTCCATTAAATGTCAAAGTCAAATATTGTATTCAGATTTAATTTCAAGTGAAGCAAGTGATTGTATAATTTTCATAAGTATTTCTCTTGTCTTAGTCCAAGGTTTCTTCAGATTGAATATTCAAAGTCATGTAATTATATAATTTTCCGATCTTAACTTTTTTGTCTTAATCTAAGTTTTGTTCAGACTTAATATTTCGAGTGATTTATTTGTTTTATGTAATTACTTTCAAAGTGTTGTAATTTATATAGAATATATTTATTTTTGTAACGAATGTATTATTCCAATCACCAGTGTTTAAAGTGGTATTCGCTCATATCCTGTTAAAGAATCGTAGTAAGAGTTTGGTTTGAATACGTCTCAAGAATAATTAGTCAGTTTAGTTTTGAGGGTTCAAAGAGGCCTTTGGATATTCAGTGTTTTATATATTGCTGTATGGTAATTATTTCACTGTCTCAGAGTTAGGGTATTAATATTTTGAAGTGTAACAGATTTAAGGTAAAAGCAAGCAGGTGTGTTTGGAATTTGAGAGGTTGTATAGCTTGCCAGCCATAATATATACAGTATATATATATATATATATATATATATATATATATATATATATATATTTATATATATATATATATATATATATATTATATGTTTGGTTCCCAGACACGACACCATAGTATAATAATATTTTTGGTGCCCAGACCCGGGAGCCATAATCATGTAATATATATATATTTTAAATATATATATATAAATATATATATGTATAAATATATAAATGATATAAGATTCTTATCTCCGTATGAAGCTGTTGGTAAATGCTTTGGCAACGGATGGTAAAATTAGTTGTTTTAAAACTCTCGACCTAGCTCTTCTCCTCTTTTTCTCTCTATCTTTGTTTACCCGTGAAATAGTTTATTGAAAGTGAATAAATAATGCTTAATGAGAAAATAAACAAGAAAGGAGGAGCCAAATAATCTCTGCCCAGTGAAAGTATTCCATCCGAAGGTTATATTGGTTAGAACGCTTTCTTTCGATCTATTTGTTTACTCTGTTTAACGTGGTAACTCCCTGAGGATTAGGAATTGAAATAAACGGCTGTTGAACTGTATCTTAGACTGCGATAAAACAGCCAATTTCTTTAACTGATGTCATCAATTAGTTTTCATGTCTTTTAATAGTTTTTTTTTATCCTCCAAGTGCAACTATCAAATTTGATGAATTTAAATCGAACAGAGACCAACTGGCAGGATAAACTTTTTATACTTTTTATACGAATTCAACTGTTTTATTGTTCGCTGTGCCTCAATAACAGTTTATGTATGAGGCGTGACTGACATTGTTTACGTATATTCGACATGATTATTATAATAATTCTATTGTTTACTTCTAAATAATCGAGTCATTTATAGGTTTTGATTGAGTTTGGAGTGGGTGGAAGATTTATTTTGGAACTATTTGTCAATATATATATATATATATATATATATATATATATATATATATATATATATAAATATATATATATATATATATATATATATATATATATATATGTGTGTGTGTGTGTGTGTGTATGTGTGTGTGTGTATATATTAAAGGGAGGGGTACAAGTTGAAGCAGGCAAAGATGAAAACAAGGTTGATGAGATATTTGTCAAAACCAAGCGAGAAAAAAATGGCAAGTCACAAAAAAAAAAATGCACTTATGGGCTAATAGGATGCCACAAACTTTTATTACATAGCTAGCAGTTTTCTTAGGAAGGCAATAGTTATACAAGTACATATATATATATATATATATATATATATATATATATATATATATACATATATATATATATATACATATATATATATATATATATATATATATATATATATATATATATATATATATATATATAGAGAGAGAGAGAGAGAGAGAGAGAGAGAGAGAGAGAGAGAGAGAGAGAGAGAGAGAGAGAGAGAGAGAGAGAGATCACTGGAAAACAAAACATTATTTAGACTAAAATTGTGGCCTTGGAGGAAAGGTAATTAAAAATGATTCCAAAACATTTCTTTGGGTAAAGTCATTAATACGGATTATTGTCTTGGCATCTGACCACCCGATAATGTGATCTAATCTAAGCCAATGGACAGCCAAAGCATTATCAATGAACCCCTTAGGGACAGCCAGTATAGTTATGAAAAAGATATGCCTTTAGATGTTTAGCCGACATAAAATTATTTTCATTTTGAATATGGAATACTAATGTATATATGATAGTATTGTCATTTACAGGGCTATTCCTAATCAACATGTTTTTCAATATGTAACTACCCTTTTATCTATTCTTTTCTTCGAAAGGCATGTGGCATCTAAAAACAATAATGAAATTGGTGAACAAAGTATTAATCTGATATCCCCTAGCCCAGTCATATCTCTCTCTCTCTCTCTCTCTCTCTCTCTCTCTCTCTCTCTCTCTCTCTCTCTAACGCACGAGATCTCATCATTTCTTTTATCTATCTCATAATTTTTTTTTACCCTAATACGCACGAGTGATGTCAGCTGTTATAAGAGTTAACAACAAATGTCATTAAACGGATAAGTGATCTGTTACCAGCGAAGCTGGCTTAAAGAATCTAGACAAGGAAATTCACACGAAAACAATAAAACACACTCAAGACACTTTCATTCCCCGTCTCAAAACTGTTCCTATTTTGTTTTAGCAGCTTACGTGCATATTTTAATTTTACGATATACTTAAATTTCAGAGCGACATTTATCATGCATCTCAAAGTGAAAATATTAGGCATCATACGATTGGTCGAACACAACCCCCAATGTTTGGGTGAAGTGAGCTGGCTTGATGCTGCTACCATGCGTCAAGATAGCTGTGTTTACACATGTTAGAGAAGAATGCTTCGTTCGTAAGTTTGTTAACGACGGTTGGGCGTTAGCTTGCCAAAATACCAAGCGCGCCTCAGCAGGGGAGAAGGGGTAAGGAAGAACCTGAGGTAAGGCACAAGCCACAAGGGCGGACGGAAACGGAAAGGCAACATTAAGGATTTAACAAAATATTGGGGACCTCCTCTAGTGATGAGTGGGTGTAATGGAGGCGGAGTGAGCATAGGAGGATTCATACTATTTTTCCTCTAAGGGCAGAGCGGAGGGGGTGGAGAGGAAACGCATATATTTTTGTCATTAATATACACACCTTTAAAGCTCTGTATTTTCTAAAAATAGTTTTCAATTTACTAATTGCATTAGCATTATACCACGATTATGTTTCATCACATCGTAATTCTATAATATAATGAAAGCAATCTCTCTCTCTCTCTCTCTCTCTCTCTCTCTCTCTCTCTCTCTCTCTCTCTCTCTCTCTCTCTCTCTCTCTCTCTCAGATCTTTTGCCGAGTCATTCATCTGGTGAGTCTTCGTGACGACATCACCAAATCTATTTTACCTTTGTACATTTAAACACAAATGAAAAAAAAAAAATCTTGTCAACAAAGATGACTACTAACGGAAGAAAAACATTAATTTTAACTGATGAATGAAGTCCACAGCAGAGAGAAAACGGCTGATTAGCCTACGGAAAATTATTGTGATTTCAACGTAAAAGAAATACATTACATTATACACACACACACACACATATACACACACACACACACACATATATATATATATATATATATATATATATATATATATATATATACGTGTGTGTGTATTTATATATGTATATATACATATAGAATTGTGTGTGCGTGTTTGTGTGAACATATCAAAGACAAATCACTGGAACATGCAATGTCTCAAGATGACAGAAAACCGGGGAATAAGGGAACGAAGAGCGAACCAAACTGCGTGTAATCATTACTATCAGTAATAAACCTACAACCCTAATTGGAAAAGCGGAATGCTATAAGATCAAAGGCTATAACAAGGAAAACATCCCATTATTATTATTATTATTATTGTTGTTGTTATTGTTGTTGTTGTTGTTGTTGTTGTTATTATTACTTGCTAAGCTACAACTCTAGTTGGAAAAGCAGGATGCTATAAGCCCAGCACGGAAAGGAAATACTTTAGGGTTATGGTAGTCTATCGGAAACTTCCTTGCCTAGCGAAATGCTGGACTGGGGTTCGAGACCCACTAAAGCTTGATAGTTTCTTGTAGCGTCTGCTACCTCACCATCCTTGTGAGCTAATGATGGGGGATTTGGGAGAGCCTATAGGTCTACTTTCTGAGTCACCAACAACCATTGCCTGGCCTTCCCTGGTCCTAGCTTCGGTATAAAGAAGGGTCTTGGGTGCTGATCACATGAAATATGCCCAGTCTCTAGTA
>NC_090764.1:47121715-47164215 GCF_036898095.1 Palaemon carinicauda
GAATTATCATGGAGACCAGACTCAACATCTTAAGGCTTGAAGGCTAAGTATGAGGTGTATGATCTATGCTGATGTCAAGAAAACAATACTGAACATTTATCATTATGCACCGTACTAACGAAAAGAGAGAAAAAATTCAACATTAGAGACTATGAACTCTCCTAGAGAGAGAGAAAAAAATAAATAAATAAACTAAAATAAAATAAAAGAAACTACAAGACAATTAATGAGAGCTGCGAATTCTGTTCGTTTGGGAAACGCTGGTAGTTGAAGCCCGAGACAAGGCACTGCCTCTGTATTATTATTATTATTATTATTACTATCCAAGCTACAACCCCAATTGGAAAAGCAAGATGCTATAAGCCCAGGGGCTCCAACAGGGAAAAATAGCCCAGTGAGGAAAGGAAATAAGGAAACAAATAACTGAAGAGAACATATTAACAATAAATCATTCTAAAAAAAGTAACAACGTCATAACAGATATGTCATATATAAACTATTAACAACGTCAAAAACAAATATGTCATATATAAACTATAAAAAGACTCATGTCCGCCTGGTCAACAAAAAAGCATTCGCTCCAACTTTGAACTTCTGAAGTTCTACTGATTCAACAACCCGATTAGGAAGATCATTCCACAACTTGGTAACAGCTGGAATAAAACTTCTAGAGTACTGCGTAGTATTGAGTCTTATGAAGGAGAAAGCCTGGCTATTAGAATTAACTGCCTGCCTAGTATTACGAACAGGATAGAATTGTCCAGGGAGATCTGAATGTAAAGGATGGTCAGAGTTATGAAAAATCTTATGTAACATGCATAATGAACTAATTGAACGACGGTGCCAGAGATTAATATCTAGATCAGGAATAAGAAATTTAATAGACCGTAAGTTTCTGTCCAACAAATTAAGATGAAAATCAGCAGCTGAAGACCAGACAGGAGAACAATACTCAAAACAAGGTAGAATAAAAGAATTAAAACACTTCTTCAGAATAGATTGATCACCGAATATCTTAAAAGACTTTCTCAATAAGCCAATTTTTTATGCAATTGAAGAAGACACAGACCTTATATGTTTCTCAAAAGTAAATTTGCTATCGAGAAACACACCTAAAATTTTGAAAGAGTCATACAAATTTAAAGAAACATTATCAATACTGAGATCCGGATGTTGAGGAGCCACCGTCCTTGACCTACTTACAATCATACTTTGAGTTTTGTTAGGATTCAACTTCATACCCCATAATTTGCACCATGCACTAATTTTAGCTAAATCTCTATTAAGGGATTCACCAACCCTAGATCTACATTCAGGGGATGGAATTGATGCAAAGAGAGTAGCATCATCTGCATATGCAACAAGCTTATTTTCCAGGCCAAACCACATGTCATGTGTATATAGTATGAAAAGTAATGGGCCAAGAACACTACCCTGTGGAACACCGGATATCACATTCCTATACTCACTATGGTGCCCATCAACAACTACTCTTTGAGATCTACTACTTAAAAAATCAATAATAATGCTAAGAAACGACCCACCCACTCCCAACTGTTTCAGTTTGAAAACAAGGGCCTCATGATTAACACGGTCAAAGGCAGCACTAAAATCAAGGCCAATCATACGAACTTCCCGACCACAATCAAGGGATTTCTGTACTGCATTGGAGATTGTAAGAAGGGCATCACATGCTCCAAGGCCTTTACGAAAACCAAATTGCAAACTAGGGAATAGATGATTACCTTCAGCAAACCTATTAAGACGTTTTGCCAGAAGACGTTCAAAAACTTTAGATAATATGGGAGTTATGGAAATTGGGCGGTAATCAGTGGGACTTGAGCTACCACAAACACATTTACATAGAGGAGTAACATTACCAATTCTCCAACAAGTGCTAAAAGCTCCTCTTCTTGCTAACTTACGCAAAATAACAGATAACTTTGGAGCTAAGAAATCTGCTGTCTTTATAAAAAACAAAGGAAAAATACCATTTGGGTCTACACCTCCATAAGCATCAAGGTCCATCAACAGAGCTTTAATCTCACGAGATCGAAAAGCTAAACTAGTTAGTTTAGCCTCAGGAAAACAGGAATGAGGAAGTTCAAGTTTTTCATTACTCTGTTTACTGTCAAAAACATCAGCCAAAAGGGTTGCCTTTTCCTTTGGACAGTGAGTGACTGAGCCATCTGGTTTAAGTAAAGGAGGAACGGTTGCATCTACACCAAAGAGTGCAGATTTAAGGGTAGACCACCATTTATGTTCCTGAGTTGTACCAGAGAGGGTTTCTTTTATGATTAAATTGTACTCCTTTTCAGTTGAGGCATAAACTCTCTGAGCAAAAGCTCGAAGCTGAGTATAGTTGTTCCAGGTCAAATCTGATCTGTTACCCTTCCAAAGGTGATAGGCCTCCTGCTTCTCCAAATAAGCACGTCAACAATCATCATTGAACCACGGTTTGTCCTTCATTCGGTACCTTAGCACACGAGAAGGGATACGCCATAAATGGATAAAAGCTTATGTAAGGTATCAAACAAGCAAACAAAGATACGCAAAATAAAAAGACTATCAGTGCACAGTATGCACTAATCATTATACGGTAGCCTATTGGAAACGTTACTGCCTGGCGTTCTGCTGGACTGGGGTTTGAGACCTGCTCAAGCTCAATAGCTTCTTGTAGTGTATGCAATTTCACCATCCTTTTGAGCTAGAGATGTGGGATTTGGGGAGCCATTGCCTGGCAATCCATGGTCCTAGCTTGGATGGAGAATGGGCTTGGCCATTGACCATATGTATATATGGTCAGCCTCTAGGGCACTGTCCTGCTAGAGCATTGTCACTGTACTTGGCCTCTGCTAATAACGTGCAAACTATAAACCAAGGAACGAAATGCGATGCAATGGTGGCGTATTTACCTCACGTTGGTAGCCTTGCTCTCAGGCACATACCAGGCAAGGCTGGCAAGCCAACCCTCCCACGACAAAAGCGGTTAGGTGAACGTTTACGGTAGGCATCTGGTGTTTTACTATTTCGGACAGAATAAGTGGTGATCATCTGGCATCATAACTTTGATGCTGATTGGAGTATGAATAATCGAATGTTTATACATTTGAAACAAAGGAAATGAGTATATAGATAAATAAAGTGGTCAAAACGTAACAGTCTGGGAATAGCCGTAAATTTTCAAACTTAATGAAGTACTAAAAATTGCTAAAATAATAAAGGCGACAAGAAAAAACATAGAAACGAAACTAGCGACAACAATTGAAATTTGTATCAGAAAATAGGATTGGCAAGATGATATGATTTTTTTTTTTTTTTTCCTATGAACTTTGCGAAGCGTGTGCGAAACTTCCCGGCCCCTGCAGGGACTTCTCGTGAAGGAGGAAAATTATAAACATCTGCCAAACTGTTTACATCTTGGGTTCATCGCTACACGAGTCCAATTCACAATTAACAAAGTTCGTGCATGTTTAATTTTGGAGATTAGGTAAACTATGCATAAGTAAGCTATGCATTTCTGGAAAATTTAGAACATATTCTTAGGAAATACATGATCTTATACTCATTTCAATGTCTCTATGTCAGCGATCTTTAACATTCAATATGACGTGTATGAAATATTGATTTTTTTTTCTGAACATTTATTTTCTCCAATGGCAAATTTTTTTATATGACTGGCAAAACTATTGTTTTAACCAAAAATATGGTCTACACATAACAAGAAAACTTTCCTCTTGGCAAGGGTAGAAGAGGCTCTTTAGCTATGGTAAGCATTCTTCTAGGAGAAGGGCACTCCAAAATCAAACTATTGTTCTCTAGTCTTGGGTAGTGCCATAGCCTCTGTACCATGGTCTTTCACTGTCTTGGGTTGGAGTTCTCTTGCTTGAGGGTACACTCGGGCACACTATTCTATCTTATTTCTCTTCCTCTTATTTTGTTAAAGTTTTTATAGTTTATATAGGAGATATTTATTTATTGTTGTTACTGTTCCTAAAATATTTAATTTTTCCTTGTTTCCTTTCCTTACCGAGCTATTTTCCCTGTTGGAGCCCCTGGGCTTACAGCATCCTGCTATTCCCACTAGGGTTGTAGCTTTAGCAATTGCCCTTGATAACTTCACTAACTAAAAAAAAATATCCGATTTAACCCCGCAAAAGTCACAAATTATGTTTAACATTCATTAAAGTAATTAAAGAGTATCATATCTGTATATGCTTCAAGTGATGACGGTTGTCCCATTGGTATTTTCAATAAATTCCATAGGAGGGGTGTGATATGATGGTATATTTAACATAACTTAGTTTAAGTATGATAATTGCTTTTAAAGTTATTTAAGAACCGATCATTATTTAGATTAATTATAGCTGATATGCATGATCTTAAGGTCCACCAATCAGACAATTGGAGGAAACTTGTAGGGAATATATCAGCTATGAAATGTGACACCCTTTTGATATGTTGGGGGTACACCTTGCCTGTGAACATCTAAACATGCGTTATGAAAGTTTATGTGGACTTTATTGACAGTCTTATCAACTTCAATATATAACATTTCTTCGTGGCATGGTATTAGTACTCCACTGAAAAAGAAATATACCCGAGCATTATGGCCTATTTCACGACTAGCTTAATCTGACTTAAGATTAGAATTGTGCCGCTATAGAGTTATTGGGTCCTTTGACTGGCCAGATAGTTCTACAGTTGATCCCTCCCTGGTTACGGCTCATTTTCCCATTGCCTACACTTACACCGAACAGCCTAGCCTATTCTTTCCACATTCTCCTCTTTCCTCATACACCTGACAATATAAAGATGACTTAAAAGTTCTTTTCCGCTCTAGGGGTTAACTACTGCACTCTATTCAGTAGCTATTACTTCTTGGTAAGGGTAGAAGGGACTCTTTAGCTATGGTAAGTAGCTCTTCTAGGAGAAGAACACTCCAAAATCAAATTGTTATTCTCTAGTCTTGGGTAGTGCCATAGCCTCTGTATCATGGTGACTGTCTTGAGTTAGAATGCTCTTGCTTGAGGGTACATTCAGACGCACTATTCTGTTTCCTTATTTCCTCTCTTCACTGGGCTATTTTCCCCATTGAAGACCATATAGGGCTTATAGCATCCAGCTTTATTAACTAGGGTTGTAGCGTAGTTAATAATAATAATAATAATAATAATAATAATAATAATAATAATAATAATAATAATAATAATAATAATAATATTTCAGTGAGGTTTCATGTATTTTTTTTCTTTGTTATATCTTCCACTAACCGTTAGAATATTTCATCTTTATAATTTTTTTTTTAGAACGAAGCATATTTTCTCTTTACACCATGAAATCCAGAGATAATGTGTGTACTCATCATGATTGCTAATATCACCTATTCTTTATTTACCACAGAACAACTAGATGGAGCTGACGTCGCTGTTTTTCGCGGCGTTTGCCCTCTCTACAGCCACGGCCGAGCTGATTGAACTTTCATACACCTACAACGTAGACGCACCAACTAGTCCCAAATTGACCCAGTTCACGCATAAGATTGTGAAGAAGGGCCTTAATAAATTCGGAATATGGTGAGACAATCTTGGTGTTTCAATGTTATTTTGACTGAAAGAGACGGGTTAAGAAGTTTAATTCTTAACTCAAATGGTTATTTATCTACCTAAATAAGTACATGGTTACGAGTTATTACAGTATATTTGCTAAATGTGTAAGCTAAGATTTAACGTAAGTTTTTGGATTAGTTAGAGTAACTTATTTCTGTTATGTATTTATTTAAACCGCAGTAGCTTAAACCTTCAAAATTTTCTTTTATCATTTGCCATCTATTTAGAACCAGCCAAACTAAGCGACTTACAGGTCTATATCCTTGGTATATTTCTATAGAGACAAATCATGAATAAATTCAGAAATATTCATCTGAACATGAATTGTTTACAGAATATTTCCTTAAAGCTTCCTAAATTATGGTGTCATACCGTCATGAGGAATTTCTCCAGTAGGAACAATTCCATACAAGGCTATTTCTGTGTGAATATGTTAATTGTATAAGTCACAGATCTCTTAAGCTATTCTATTTATCGAGGGAAGGTTTTCAGACCAGACTGGAGGTATCCTTTCTTATTTACAATCTTTTAATTAAATTCAAAAGTGATTTGTATATAAGAGGGAATTGGTAAACTATGCATTCCAAACTATTAAGAGAAAGAATATATCTCTTTTCAATTAACTGAGATTTGCATAGATAATGAAAAATTAAAATCAACAAAATAGAGGTTAGGAAAAGGTTGTGTCTATCTGTTGTTTTAAAGTACAAATTCTTTAGTCATGTAATCAGCCGACAGATTCCAATTAATATTTTACTGATTGATAAAAAAAATCACAAAATCCAAAAATAAAAGTTCAAATGACTACACATTACTAAAGAGTGAATTGAAATTTATCAGCAATTTCAAGGGAGGTCAAGTCCTCTGGATCTTTGCAAATTGGTGAAGGATAGTGGATAGATCTACTTGGACGTTAGCAACGATGAATCTAAAGCTGCAAGAATTGTGAGTGCTAAGCTTGTTAGAAGGAAACAGACCACTCTTCTCGTTTGTTATTACAATTCTGGGGTTATTGATTAATGCAGAAATTATTGAAGACAAGAGAAAGAAGAATGAAGACAAGAGGTCAGATCATGATCTTGCCATTCCGAGCTTCATCGTAACCTAACATTCATTATTTAATTACAGCTGGACCTGTGGTGCTTATTTATCTGCGTCTTTTCTATGTATTAGCTTACATCACTTAGCAAGCAACCATAGTTCTATCCATCTCATCTATTCTATGTAAAATTTATTAAGTTTTGAGAATGCTCGAGGACTTCAAGAAGACAATAGATGACGATAGATCTTCTCCAATAAATGTGGAACTTGAAAGTCAGTACCCAATATCCTATCTAACAGAAAAGGGACACCAATCCCAAAAAATAACCGTCTCAGAATCACTTAAAATGTAAAATACCGAGGACAATGTAGTATGACATGTCTTACATTCTTTATTTCACCACAAGAGTAAAAGGACAAATTCTCAAGGGAAAGTTGGTGAAGATGGGCTCTCAGTCTTATATGTCCAACACAAATTGAAGAATCACTGAGTTGAGATGTCTTTTTCGCTAACGATGTTGTTATATTTGTTAAACAAATTTTATCTTTATGGGCCAAGTTAAGGAAAATGAGAAGTTCCACCTCTATCTAATTTCTGCTTTTCCCATACAGCCCTAGGATAAGCTGTGGTATGTTCTGCAACTAGAATATGGACAGAAAATAATAAGCTCCTTTTGCAATGGAATCCACAAGTCTATTTCCCGGAAAACCATTATGACTCTGAACCCCCTTAATTCTCACTGAATATGTTTATCTCTCAATGATTCAGACTGCAACGAATGGGATCCACCAACGAATGAAACCTAACGGCATAACAACACATTAAATATATGGAATCCTTTGAATCTTTAGAAATAACTACTTCTGAATTATAAAAAAAAAAATTCCCCCAAAAAACTCAAAACCTTTATCAGACCAAACATTTCAGCCATAACGCTATTTATCGATAAGATTTTTCCTGCAGCATGGAATTCAATAGAAGAAGCCGACATCGTCGCTAAGCAGAAGAGTGGCTATCTGATGATAAACCATTTGTATGTGCACGTATCCATTATATTCCTAAGCACATACTTTATTGAACGAATTTGCGACTAAATTATCCCTTTGCTTAGCCACAACTGAAAATCTTAAAGAAATATTCATCCACAGAAAACCAAGGTGGTAAATTGATTGATTATTAGATACTATCTGACATAATAAAACTGGGATGCTAAATGGAACTAATATTTTTCTGAGGGCCTTGTTCTCAGATTTACTAAATCTGATCGAGATTGTTTCATTGTCATACCATGATTCATGTCCATACAGTAACACAGATCTCACTAAACTGATATATAGCCTGATTTTTATATGTGATTTCAACAAAGATTTAACTGGGCTCCACAAGGCACTGAGAGGAGTTGGATGAACCCAGGCCTATATGGCTGAGGACTATGAAGTTTGAAGGCAGAGATGATAAAGGAGAAGTATCGAATTAAAAGCTCAAGATAGAGACGACTGGTGATATCTAACCGAGGCCATTTGCGTCAATAGGCGTAGGAGATTATGATGATGATAATAATGGTGATGATGACGATGAAAGGAAACTGCCAGAGAGAGGGAAAAAAGAACAACACAGGATGTGCAAAGAACTCGAAGCATAAGAAGCCTGAGTCATAGATGGAAAATATTTCCCAGAGGTTCATTTTACTCTGCATGACTGCATAATCATGTGATAAACATTACAATAATGGCTGATCCAGACTACAATTACAGATTTTCATATCACACATTGTCAATTTGAATTGTTGCCAAGACAATAGGGGGAGACAATTTACCTTACAATAAAAGGAAAGGATCGGAGAGGAGCAAAAGGCATCGGAGATCAATTATAATGCTGTTGACTGAATAACATCCAATCCTAGCAGTGCCCTAGATGCAGAATCATATACTCCATTTTACTCCTAATAAAAAACTTATAGAAAATAAACAAACTTTAGTGATTTTCTCCCCTAAGACGTATGCATTACACGCCACATAACACCCAAAATTTTCAAACGTTTAGATGAAGGTATTCTACGAGATATTTCCCCCATTAAGATCCATACCAAGAAATTATGCTTTGTAACAAAGGGTATGACTGTGCTCTTCACTGAAATCTCTGGTGAAAGACATCAACTTTTAACTTCGTGAGGTTTATAGTCAAACCCTGTTGCAGAGTCCACAGTAAAATTGAGTCGACCGCCCTCTGCAAATGTATCTGAGAATCAAAAATGTAAAATCTTGACACATGAAAAGTTGTATCATCTGCGCGGTTAAAGATCTTCACACATGGGAAGTGAGGAAGGTCATAGATAAAGACTATGAATAACAAGGAACAGGGGTCAGAACCCTGTGTAACCTCTGTATTTACAGGATACTTAGAAGACATAACACTCACTCCCAAAATCTAGAAGAATCGATCTTGATGGAGTAACGCCCACCACCTCAAACTATTATCCCTTAGGTCTGTTACACAAAATTTGCATTATATACATAAATGAGAGGCATTGTCAAATGCAATTCCTTGACAAATCCAGAAGATACCATATTTTATTTAAACACCTTGTAGACGTCTTATCTTCACATTAAGACGATAGTTAATGTTGTTGTTGTTCAAGATCTGTTCTACTTGGTGCAGAACAAAGATTCATGCTATGGCAGCAGCGCTTAGACAATAGAGTTTATATCGGGATGGTGATTTAGTGATGTTATTATGATCTTTAAATTTATTACACTTAGTAATCCATCTTTAGCCCCGATTATACTTCATATAAATTCAAACTGAAAACGCTTTGTCTATCTTTTGCAGGGTAGAATTGAATGAATTTTGTGCATCAGAGCACTCCGGGACCCACGTTGATGCTCCTGTACATTTTGCTGAAAAAGGTTGGGCTTTGGAAGCTATTCCTACTAAACGTCTATGGAGAGTGCCAGGTAAGGCTGCATTTCCACACACAGAGAGAGAGAGAGAGAGAGAGAGAGAGAGAGAGAGAGAGAGAGAGAGATTAAGTATTGGTGCATGTAATAAATATAGTTTTTATTTGAAGAGTAGAAATCTCAGTGAAGTTTCATAATAAATTTGAATACTTCCACCATCGCTATGTGTGACCATCACATTAATCACAAATGTAACTTGCTTTCCAGCTGTGGTGATTGACGTCTCTAACCAAATCAAGTTATCGAAAAATGTTCTAAACTATGAGATCAAGGTCAAAGACCTTGAAGACTGGGAGGCAGTCAATGGGATCATACCTGATGCTACCCTCGTCCTCATACGTACGGGCTGGGGTGCCAAAGTGAATAACCTTCGGGAATACTCAGGCTTAGATCAGCATAACAAAAATAATTTCCCAGGTTTGTATATTTCATAATTTTCAAAATTTTCTTTCTAAGACCAATTTTTAAACAATGAAATGAGAACTGTTTTGTGACCTTCGTTGCCCCGTTAGCTTTCATTTTCAAGGAAATAGGGAAATCCAATAGAGTTAGCACATATTTTAACGTCAATTCTGAAAGAATTTTGTTATTATTATTATTATTATTATTATTATTATTATTATTATTATTATTATTATTATTAACTAAGCTACAACCATAGTTGGAAAAGAAAGATGCTATAAGCCCATGAAAAAATAACCCAGTGAGGAAAGGAAATAAGGAAATAAATAAACTACATGAGAAGTAATGGATAACTGATATAGAATATTTTCAGTAAAATTTGTTTTATATTATCTATCAACTGTCCATAGCCTTGTGCTGTGAGTATCTGTTCCACCTTTTACATTTGTTTAGTAAATCTAAGATTTTATCTATTCAAAACTGTATACGTATTTTTTTTCACTTGAACCCCGGAGGCAAAGTACTTTCTTGTTATCACCAGTTCATGAATGGAATTTTATATTTAAGGGACAATGGAGTAACTCTTAGGCTATTCAGAGTTTGGGAGGTTCTAAGAACTTCACCATGGACATATATTTTGATCTTACACTTTGACTATACAATGTTTTGCTTTTTACTTTTATATAATCAAAATAATAACTGTAATAATGACAAAAGTTTTAAGGCAATAAATCTAAATGCCGTTTATTTTAAATATACACCAGGATAGAAAATAAAATCTTGAAAAAAACGAGAATATTTATGTTGACTAAAACTCTTAAATCGGCAAAAATAAAGTCCTATGGCCCAAGCTTGGAAATCTCGTTGGACAATTCCTTTTTTTTTTTTTCTTTTTTCTTTAATTTTCAACAAAATATATGTTGTTTATGGAATCAAGATCTGGAACGATTAAAGCCTAAAAAAAAAGAAATACTGCCAATAACCTATTTAAGAAATAAAGCTCACAACTAAATTATTATCATTACTATTATTACTAGCTAAGATACAACCGTAGTTGGAAAAGCAAGATGCTGTAAGCCCAATGGCTCCAACAGGGAAAATAGCCCAGTGAGGAAAGGAAATAAGGAAATAAACGATCTAAGAAATAATGAACAATTAAAATAAAATATTTTAAAAGCAGTAACATCAAAACAGATATTCCATAAATAGACTACTGTACAAAAAAGACTTATGCCAGATTTAGTTTTCCATGCCAATTCATTAAATTCATCTTCGGGCTATGATTGTGATGTCATATCAAGTTACTTTTTTTTTTTTTTAATTTGAGATTGAAAGAAAGGAAAACGCTTACTGTCAGCGGGGGATCCGAAATCATGTCGTAAGTCATTGGGGTTCAATTTCCGCTCGAGCTCGATAGTTTCTTGTAGTCCTACAACCTCGCCATCCTTGTGAGCTAGGAATGGGATATTTGGGGGAGCCTATAGGTCTACCTGGTCAGACATTAGCAGCTATTGCCTAGCCCTCACTTGTCCTAGCTTGGGTGGTGAGGGGGCTTGGGCGCCGATCATATGATCTTTAGAGCACTGTCACTGTTCCTTCCCTCTGCCATTCATGAACGGCTTTAAACCTGTATGAGGACAGAGAGGTGATTTGCCCGGAAAAAAAATACGATCTGCCTTTCAAGTATTAGTCTTTTGATTAACAAAAACCTCATCTCCTCAATACAATGAGCATAATTCTTGTTTATCTCATGTTCTTATTCATTCGACATATTAATGCCATTCTTTGGCAAGCAACCAGCGATACAGGAGATTGCCAGCTCCTAGCATGTTCTGCTTCTTTGACCGAATGATGCAAATCGCATTCATTTGGCGTTTACAACTTTATCAGTTAAAAACCTGAAGAAGATATTTGGCAATTGAGTTTAAGAGGAAATGGTGATACTGAGCCCCTTATGTCAACCTCATTACCGTTCAATATGCGTCATTTAGGTATTTGAAGAATGGCTGCTCTCTATCAAAGTCAGCCTTGAAAGGTCTATTCTAGTCGGTGTGACCTACCACCGAGCTGGTTAGTTTCTGGTGTCCCTCTGCTTGCATGTCTTTTTGACACAAAAATTACGCAATTCTATAAAAATTCGACAATAATCCATTATGGAAATATGGAAATATGGAAAAGGACACTAATACGATGTTTCTGTAAAATCGAATTTTCACAAGTTTTTACACCATTGTGATACAATACACATGTACAAGTCAGCATTTATGAAGATAGCCACCTCTGATTAACCTTTCTAGCTGAGCTTAATATCTCTCTCTCTCTCTCTCTCTCTCTCTCTCTCTCTCTCTCTCTCTCTCTCTCTCTCTCTCTCTCTCTCTCTCTCTCTCTCTCTCTCTCTATATATATATATATATATATATATATATATATATATATATATATATATATATATATATATATACATACATACATACATATATATATATATATATATATATATATATATATATATATATATATATATATATATACACATATATATACATATATATAATGTATATATATATATATATATAAATTATATATATATAAATATATAATGTATATATATATATATATATATATATATATATATATATATATATATATATATATATATATATATGGCAATTTATTTTCAATTAAGAGAAATATATAGTTTGTTTCTTGTACTTGTACAGCCATGACTGTAAACGGCATATTAACTCCTTAGATTTTTTCACTCACGTTGCACATATGTTCGTATAACACTTATAAAGGAAGAACATGTGATTATCGCAATTTACCTGGAGAAATATATCTAAAAATAAATACGCTGGATATAGCTGATACTCATATCAAGGCATACTTAAAGAACATTCTACCACTTTCAAGAATTTAACATTGCATAATACAATTCTCCCGGTATCATGAAAAACCTCTGGAAATTCGTGGTTATTAAAGCATCTTCATGAGAACTCTTACTTGAAAGCTTTCTGCAACATTTCACAGAATAATAGCACTGAAATTATCCTAATGGTTTTGTTATCAATAACATGATATTTCCACATCCATTAAAAGACAAATTACTCTCTAATATGCACCATAGCATAAACATTAATTGATAGAAAGGAAAAGGAAGAGTATGAAATGTTAAAGAGGATTCCAATATAAATTCTGTTCTGGCAAGAAGTTTATGAGCATCATTTAATATTTTTTTTTTTTTATTTAAAGCATAATGTCTTTACAAGATATTATGCTAGATTCTATAGTCAAAGATAAAAATAAAACTGAACCAAATTCCACTTAACCCTCTGAAAAAGTCTGCACCAACATTATGCTCTCCTGGGATCCTCTCAAAAAAAAAAAAAAAAAAAAAAAAAAAAACTTGTTTTCACCTGTCCGTAATGCAAAACCTATGCCATGTAGATGGAACTGGAATTTCTTGCTGGCTGAAATTTTCAAGGGTACAATTATTGGACACGTTTTCTTGGAGTTTCTTAACTGCTTAAGGGATTGGTAATATGCAATTTTTGATTTTTTGCAGGATCATACTTTCAGTCCTACATTTGAAGCATCTGCCCCCATTTTGAAAGTTATGTTGAGGTTCGATACTTGTAGTATTTGCATATTACTTAATTCCTGATTCATTTCATAAGATCTATTTGATAAGGGGCCCTTTCAGTTCAGTTGTCTATTTTTAAGTAAATCGGTCAAAGAATTTTTTATTCACAAACTAATGATTTTATTTGTAAATTAGCTTTTGGTGATGATGCATCTTGGGTTTTCAGTTTTACCTCATTCACAGCTATTTTATTATAGATAACTTTGTGTCTTGGTCCTAGAAGTTCCACTTCACCAAATTCAGTATAGCCCTTTGAAGGTAGGATAGTCATTTTTATTTCCCTCACTCTTTAAAAAGATCTTAGAGTGCCTTAATTAGCTTTTCCAGTGATGCTGTA
This sequence comes from Palaemon carinicauda, assembly GCF_036898095.1. Classification (NCBI taxonomy): domain Eukaryota; kingdom Metazoa; phylum Arthropoda; class Malacostraca; order Decapoda; family Palaemonidae; genus Palaemon; species Palaemon carinicauda. Next base: position 47,135,706 of record NC_090764.1, read on the forward strand.
CAATATGAGTTAACATATCCTCCCCAAAATGGTCAAGGTTCTTGCCTCTAGATAACATCTTCAATTCATCAGTACAAATGGTCACATCTTTAACGGATAGTATTGAATCAAAATATTGAAACTTATCTTCTCCTTTGATACTTCTTTCATTTAGAACAGCATATGTGACTAAAGTGAATTTAATCAAGGGACATATGATATGTCCCTTGATTAAATTCACTTTAGTGAATAACTTGTCATTTCCAAGTTTCACTAAGTTTTCTACAAGTATTTGCAGTAATGGTCTCCATTGCTTGCTCAGGTTACTACTCTTCTGGCTTCTCTGGTCAAATTTCTAACAAGCCCTCGCGTATTCCACAATAACATTCACATTCTGGCACCTGTTTTTAAAGACAGTCGATGCTGTTTCACTTATTTTATTGCACTAAAATTAACCTGCCAAAATAATTCTTTGAAGAATATTAAACTCCTTATAAACATTCCCCTTATAAATTGTGATTAACCACCTTGATTTCATACGGAACTCTCCAAATCAAAATTTAATTGTTTACTTTTTATGTTAACAGTAATGACACCCTCTTCTTTAAGTGACAAACTCTCTCTGGCTGGCTGACAAGACATCTTCAAGGGAATCAGTTCCCTGGTATAAGTTAATGATCATCGTCATTGGACGATAACCTTGCGTAAGGATTAAAGAAACTATCTTAATGTAGGCTCATGAGTAAAAAGATTAATGCTCTGTCATAGCTCACTTGTATTACGTTTACCTACTACAATATCCTTCTTTGCATGCTCTCAGGTCTTGGCAAAGGTGCAGCAGAATGGTTAGCCAATCACGGCAACAAGCATGGCCACGAGACGGGCGTCATAGGTGTTGGAATTGATACAATTTCCGTAGATGTCGGGCAATCTGTCAGGTACCCATCTCATGTTGCATTATACACCAAAAACATCTACGGTATCGAAAATATGGCTAACTTGGATAAAGTAAGTAGCAATGTGTTACATTTTGTGGCCTAATGATATTTACATGTCATTACAGGCATTTAGAGTGATAATGGAGTGCAATTAGTCCAATTAAAGGGATTTTTATACCTTCATTGCTGCTTCCAGTTAAATTATAAGTTAATGGAAAGAAACAACGCATGATTATTGTACTCAGCACAAGTTCCACTTTTGATATTTTTTTCTCAAGGATAGTGGAAAGCTAAAGTAAATGAGATATTCAAGAGTTCTCCTGAATAAAATTAATCATGCAATATAATTTTTTACAGTTAACAACGTTTATATATTAGAGATATATATATATATATATATATATATATATATATATATATATATATATATATAAATATATATATTTAATTAAAAAGTCTTATGTACCTGAGTTTCAAATAATTTTTATCCTTATTGCTAGACAAATATTATCCCTTTTACGCTTTGCATTTACCTAATGCTTTATCCTCCTATAGTTACCAGTTAAAGGTGCAATCGTGACAGTTCTACCCATGAGAATAGGAGGTGGCAGTGGGGCTCCAGCCCGAATCATAGCCGAAGTAGGAGAGGAACACCAACTGACCAGCGCGTCACCGAAATCAAACCAGTCGTTGGCCGTGATGCTTGTGGCCCAGATGATCACAGCGCTTGCCCTTGTGATGTATGTGGTGTAGAATACTAATCAAGTGTAGGCCTACTTTTAATTATTTACTTGACATTTCTCACTTCTTGTGAAACAATAAGGTAATGAGTTTCATTTTGCTTTCTTTAGGAAGCCTCTGATAATTTACAGTAATTGCTACTTTGCTTTTTTTCTATCTTGGAAAAAAATTAATGCGTCGTCACCAGACAAGTTGGACTGTACTGTTAAACTAGGAAAAGCGCAATGTGTTGTTTATATATTTTTTGTAACATGGTAGATGGTAATTTATAGATTAAGTAACCTGTTGATATTATACCTGTTTTGCAAGGTTTCAAAGACTGTATCAGTCTAATATAAACACCCCAAATCTTGTACTTATCTTAAAAAAATCCCTTTGATAGCAAAGGATCTCCAACGCAACATTTGATAATGAAGTTAAAAAGTAATTTGAAAACCTAACATTATTTTATTCCATTATTAATATGAAAATTTTCACAACTAATATCTGGAACTAATCTTTACTTTGAGACATGTGTAGTTTCAAACCCTTTAGTAAGCATCGTGAATAAAAGGTAATAGTACAGTTGTTTGATTGTCATTTATGAATAGACGTCAATGAATACATAAGAAAATAGAAAAAAAAAATCTTGAAATAAATTCAAAGATTGAAAGTGTCTGGAATGTTTCCCTGAGCTATGGTAATATAGAAAAAGTTTCTATAATTTTTATGCGTCCTCTCCACCACACCCCTTAAAAACGTATATGATATTTTTACTTTACTTTTATTTCAAGGGCTGCTTTCCTGGTCCTATCACGCAGGCGAACCCTACGCACTACATGACCTACAAGATGAGTTTATCGTATACAACTATACATTCCTAGGAATTCTGCGTATCACACAGCATGTTGTGTGTATATTGCCAAATCCACATTACCGAGGCACTTAGAAAACAAGGAAGTCTTTCATATCAGAATAAAAGCTCGATTAACTATCCGCATTTTCAGTCTTTCCCTTCACTTTTTGGTTTAAACTGTAGGCTAAATGATTGTCTGCCAAGTGGGATAAATGGCATCGATGCAACGACCGATGCTCAAAATGCCCTTCTCAATGAATTGGCATTTTATGACTTTCTTATCCAGCCTAGTACTATTGACATTATCTTAAAAACATTTGAATAAAAAGTATTTACCACTGGGAAAAAAGATGGTGTCGAGCCAGGAAAGTTCCATTTTTTTTTTTTCTTTTTAAGCTTTAGAAAGGTGTGATTTCTTTGGTAAGGACAACAAAACAGTGACCTTACTTTGAGTAGAAAGAAAATGAGAATGGTATTGGTGATTGGGTTACTAATAAAATAAAAAAAAATATTCAAACCATTGGACTAAAAGGACGAAACGGTCTCTTGAACTAATTGATTAATAAAATCAAAACAGAAATGAAGCTACGAGAGAGGATGCCACTGTGGCTTGGACACTCTGAGTCTGTGACTTAGTTCATCATCCTTATCATTGACTAGAGCAATGGTAATGGTATGGCAAGGCAAGTGTTGAATTAGAAACTATATGTAGTGGGTTGTCCAGGGCACCAGTCAACCGTTGAGATACTACTGCTAGAGAGTTATGGGGTCTTTTGACTGGCCAGACAGTACTATATTGGACCCTTCCCTCTGGTTACGGATCATTTTCCCTTCGCCTACACTCACATACACCGAATAATCTGGCCTATTCTTTATATATTCTCCTGTCCTCATATGCCTGATAACACTGAGGACATCAAACAATTCTTCTTGACCTAAGGGGTTACTGCACTGTAATTGTTCAGTCGCTACTTTCCTCTTGGTAAGGGTAGAGGAGACTCTATAGCTATGGTAAGCAGCTCTTCCAGGAGAAGGACGCTCCAAAATCAACTATAGTTCTCTAATCTTGTGTAGTGCCATAGCCTCTGTACCATGGTCTTCCACTGTCTTGGGTTAGAGTTCTCTTGCTTGAGGGTACAATCAGGCACATATTCTATATTATTTTTCTTCCTCTTGTTTAATTAAAGTCTTTACAGTTTACATTGGAGACAATTGTTTTAATATTAATATTCTTAAAATATATCAATAATAATAATAATAATAATAATAATAATGATAATAATAATAATAAACGTATATGTATGACTGATTATGAATGTAAGCTTATTGTAAGCGTTATTGCTAATGTACGTCAGTATTAGAGTCTATTAATACTTCCTCATATAGTGTACAAATCTGGTAGCGTAATACAAACAATAGGAAAAAATTCTTGTATACCTTTCATACTTTGATGCTCATTTGTTTGTATTCGATCGCTTACGGTTTTTGTACGTTTAAAAAAGAAAAAAAAATGGTTATGATGGTATAACTATCCTCCAGTTATAACACTTGCCGAGGAGAATGGTATTCACACTGGAGATGCAGTTATATCTAGAACAAAATGTCTTCCAGCAATCCACTAAACTGTCCAAACGAGAAAACAAGTTATCCTTAGTCTTCATTGTTTCCATGGTGTTATTACTGGACGAAAAGTAAGCTTCTGAGTGTTAGAGGTCAAATGGTTTAAAGATAGGCTTTATTTGTACGAAGACATCAAGTGATTCTGGTTTAGGCCAAGAAAAATATACAGAAAATGCTTATAATAATTAGGACTGTCAGAAACTAATTTTCAACAGATACAAGGGAACATCTCATGGCAAAAGTGTCAATAAGTAGTAAACAATTGAAATGCATGTTAAGACAGCCACCAATTTATCAATTGTCTGAAATAATAAAAATTACTATTCCTAATTTGTACATAGAAAACACAAAACAATAGTCATAGACGGTTACTACAGTCATGACATTAAAGTAATAGGTGTATCACGAGTAGAGGTTGCGTAGGCTTTAGTGAAACAAAAGCTAGGGAAGGTGCCATTGAATTTAGTCAAAAGTAATGGACATAACTTACTTGGTCTTGATTGGCTACAGTATCTGAAATTAGATGGGCAAAGCATTTTGAAAGTTCTAGGCACACTACTTGATCACAAGAAATAAATTTATATCGATAATATTTCATCAGAGTTCAAGGAGGATTTTGAAGATAGAGCAGGTAGGCCTACATTAAGAAAATTCAAAGGCTCTTCAAATGTTGAAGCCAAATGGTAGGCTACTCGTAGATTTTTTTTTTTTTAACTTGTAAGGACACCGATCCCTTCGTCGTCCAGAAAATCGACAAACTACTTATTTATTTAAATTCTCTCTTCGCCACACTGTGGTGTCCTATGTATATATATATTCCGCTCTACCAGAGCTACATTTTGATACTTGTATCGTTTCATGACATGTTTTTGTTAACCCATAATTCATATATTTGTAAGTGTAAGAAAACACATATATTTTGGCGGGCACTTAAATCTGACTTGGCGCCAATGTAATCCTACGTTTCCGTCCGCACCTTGTTATGTATTTCCGTGCGCATTCAAATAAAGTATCAGTTGATCTTGGTGACGCTTGTCTCACTGTCCTTACAACTGGTGACCCCGGAGTTGAAAGTAGCATCAGCGGTTTTGGCTTTGCCATTAACGGACTTATTACGGCCGTGCTACCTTCTACATACTCCGTTACCTTAGGCAAGAACCTGCCTTTGGTTCTCCCACACTTCGGTGAACGTAAGGCAGTAGGATGAGCTTAACCGACATATCAACCTCTCACCTCTTCGCCGACTCGTCGTCTGGCCACGATGTAGGAAGCAACACGCCCATCGCACCCAACGGCCTCGCCTCCACGCCCAAAGTCAAACTGCCGCCCTTTTCTCAACACAACACCGCTTCCTGGTTCCTGAGAGCGGACGTACTCTTCCGCATCGCTAGACTCAGCGACTCATGCGCCAAGGCTGACATCGTTCTCACCTCCATACCTGAAGAAGTATTCGACAAGATTTCCCCATGGCTCGACGCCCAGGCCGGCCAAGTTTCATACGACGACCTGACAACGAAACTCATCGGTATCTACTCCCTCTCCGTCTCAGCAAGGGCACAGAAAGTACTGGACCTCGCCGGCAAGCCCATGGGTGACACCTCTCCTGTCGAGGCGTGGGACGAGCTAACCGGCCTGCTCATGCTCCCCGAAACAGACAGCAACGGCCGACGACGTGAGATTAGCTTATCTCGCGAGATCTTTCTTCGACGCCTACCACAGGACGTACGGGCCCAATTGACAGACGCCGACACGCTCCCGATGAACGAACTCCTGTCGAAGGCTCAGAAGCTCCACGAGGCCTCCAAAGCATCTCGCCTCGGAGCATCATCGTCAACACCGCCTCCGTTCTCCTCCTTCAGCAGCTGCTCTTCCATAGACTCCTCGGCAATGGCCCTCGAGGACGACGAGATCAACATTCTATCAAGAAAGAAACCACCGCAACCGACGCGACCAAACCCTAGGCCTAACCCAGCATGGTGCTTCTACCACCAACAGTTCGGCAGTGACGCCAAGAAATGTAGAGCACCATGCAGTTTCCCTAGAAGACGACGCCAGAAGCATCCACCTGCCACCATCGCGGCCGCAGTTAACCATAACAAGATTGGTTTCTGTATCCTCGATACCATTTCCAACCGTAGACTCATGGTGGACACCGGCGCAATGCAGTCAACGTTCCCTCCTTCGAAGTCCGACCTAGACCGTGGTCCCGACAAAAACGCTCCCTCACTCATCGCCGCCAACGGATCTCCCATACGGTGCTATGGAATCAAGACCCTCAAGATATCTATCATGGGCCGTTCGTATTCTTGGTCCTTCGCTATCGCCAACGTCAATCGCCCCCTCCTCGGTGCAGATTTCCTCGCCCACCATGGACTCCTCGTCGATGTCGCTAACAGACGTCTCATCGACACGGGGACCTGCCAGTCTCGCGCCCTAGAACATGGCCCTGCAACAATGTCCGTATCCGCCGTAACAACGCACCCCTACGCCGACCTCCTACGAGAGTTTCCCGAGGTTTTCAAGCCCGAGCTCCGACACTCGCCAGGTTCCCCGTCCAAGCATGGCATCTACCACCACATCACAACGACAGGACCTCCCACCACATCACAACGACAGGACCTCCCACCACATCACAACGACAGGACCTCCCACTCACGCCAAATTCCGCCGCCTCCCACCTCAGAAACTGAAGGATGCCAAACGCGCCTTCGAGGACATGGAACGCATGGGTATCTGTAAGAAAGCATCGAGCCCCTGGGCATCACCCCTGCACATGGTTACAAAGCCGGACGGGTCCTGGAGACCTTGCGGCGACTACAGGCGCCTCAACCTCATCACAACGCCCGATCACTACCCACTGCCCAACATGCAGGACCTAACGAACGCGTTGCACGGCGCAAGGTTTTTTACCAAGATGGACCTTCTCAACTCTTACTTCCAGGTCCCCGTATTCCCGGAAGATATCCCGAAAACTGCCATTGTAACGCCGTTCGGATCCTACACCTTCGCATACTCAACCTTCGGTCTACGCAACGCCGGGGCAACCTTCCAACGACTAATGGATAGCATTCTGGGTGACCTACCTTTCTGCGTCTGCTACGTCGACGACATCCTGATAATCTCGAAAACCAAGGAGGAACACCGGGGACACGTCCGCACCGTCCTAAAGCGTCTACAGGAGAACGGCCTAGTCGTACGCTTCGACAAATGTACGTTCGGTGCGGAGGGAGTGGATTTCCTTGGTCACCGTGTATCCTCGCGCGGGGTAAAACCCATGACAACCAAAGTCGAAGCCATCAGGAAGTTCCCAATACCTACGACCATTCGCCAACTTCAGGAGTTCTTGGGAATGGTCAATTACTACAGGCGCTTCATCCCCAACATCGCACAAACCCTGTCACCCCTCGACGACGTCCTGAAAGGAAAAGCAAAAAAACTCGAGTGGGGCTTGCCCCAGCAACAGGCATTCGCTCGGACGAAGGATGCCCTTGCGAATGCCACCACCCTGGCTCATTTCGACGACAACGCGCCCCTGCGACTAACGACCGACGCCAGCAACGTCGCCTGCGGGGCTGTGCTTGAGCAACTCGTCGATGGTTCTCCTCGACCGCTGGCATTCTTCAGCAAGAAATTGAAACCCGCCGAAACAAGATACAGCACCTTCGATAGGGAACTCCTCGCCATCTACCTCGCCGTCCGCCACTTCAGGCACATCTTGGAGGGTACCCCCTTCACGATTGCAACGGATTATCAACCCCTCGTCCACGCCTTCACGAAATCAACGGACGCATGGTCATCCCGACAACAACGTCATCTCGCATCAATCGCCGAATTCGGGTGCACCATACGTTATGTCCCAGGAAAGAAAAACCCAGTCGCGGACGCCCTTTCAAGGATTGAAATTGACGTGATCCACCTGGGAATCGACTACGCCAATCTCGCAACCGAACAACGCACCGACCGAGAAGCACAGGTTCACCTGACGGAGCCATCCGCGCTCAAGATAAGTGTGGTTCCCCTCGGACCAGCAGGAGTAACTATTCTTTGCGACACCAGCACGGGCCGCCCTCGTCCCTGGGTACCAACCTCCTGCAGAAGGAAAATATTCGATATCATCCACGGACTTTCGCACCCCTCAGGACGCACCACCGCTCGCCTTCTGTCTGAAAAGTTTGTCTGGCCAGGGATAAAAAAGGACGCCTGGGAATGGGCGAGGTCATGCATCAACTGCCAGTCAAGCAAGGTCAGCCGTCACACCGAATCGGGGGTGGGCGATTTTCCCCAGCCAAAAAGACGTTTCGGACATATACACATCGACGTCGTGGGACCATTGCCCCCTTCTGGATCCGCTCGCTACCTACTTACGATCATCGATCGCTCCACGAGGTGGTTGGAGGCATCGCCGATGACCGAAGCTACGACTCAAGCATGTGCCGAAGCCCTCCTGTCAAGCTGGGTGAGCAGGTTTGGCGTTCCTGACGACATCACGACTGACAGAGGCCCCGCTTTCCTCTCAGAAATATGGCTGGCTTTGGCGAACCTGATGGGGACGACGCTCCACAGCACCACGGCATACAACCCCGCGGCAAACGGCATGGTCGAACGAACGCACCGCGCCCTAAAGGCGTTCCTGATGGCGAGCTGCACCGACGGGGACTGGAAATCACGACTTCCTTGGGTACTCCTCGGCCTTCGCACCGCCCCACGCGCAGACGGCGAACCTTCGCCCGCCGAAAAAGTTTACGGGGAAGCGCTCGCAGTTCCTGGCGAATTCTTTCCCTCATCAACCGACGACACGCAGCTGGATCACCTAAGGGATATCGCCAGGAAGTTCAGGCCGTGTCTCAAAACTTACCAGGACAGAACCAAGCACTTCAAGCCAAAAAGCCTGGATGACTGCAAGTACGTTTTCGTCCGTGTCGACGCTCATCGACAACCACTGACTAGACCTTATCGAGGTCCCTACCGGGTTATTAAAAAGACAACGAAAGCCTTCCTTCTCGACGTCCATGGCCAAGAGGACTGGGTCTCTATAGACCGCGTGAAACCAGCGTTTCTCGAAGGAAGCGACACCGCCTCCGCTGGACCTGGCAGACCCAGAGTTCCGCCACAAAACAAGCCGCCCAACGAAGGAAAAATCATCAAACGACGTCAAGAGGAAGAGATCCTTACACCGACCGCCAGCGCGCCCCTCCGTTCAAAAACAAGAGGAACCCTCCGACGCCCGAAGAGATACGAAGATTGATCATCAGCCCTCTACGCCGCCCGATGTCTTGGGGGGGGAGTACTTGTAAGGACACCGATCCCTTCGTCGTCCAGAAAATCGACAAACTACTTATTTATTTAAATTCTCTCTTCGCCACACTGTGGTGTCCTATGTATATATATTCCGCTCTACCAGAGCTACATTTTGATATATGTATCGTTTCATGACATGTTTTTGTTAACCCATAATTCATATATTTGTAAGTGTAAGAAAACACATATATTTTGGCGGGCACTTAAATCTGACTTGGCGCCAATGTAATCCTACGTTTCCGTCCGCACCTTGTTATGTATTTCCGTGCGCATTCAAATAAAGTATCAGTTGATCTTGGTGACGCTTGTCTCACTGTCCTTACAAACTAAGATCGGTGTCATATGCATAAATCTTGAAGTAAACAACAGAAAGTGTATTAAAAGCTGATTCGGTGTTATACTTAATATTTATCATTAACGGCAGTATAAATATTTTATAAATATAAATGTCAATGAAAGAAATTTAGGCCTTCCATTCGTAGTTAATGAAAGGAAATTTTTTAAAAATCCTGATACTTAAAATCGAAGGATACCTACAAGATCCTAAAATATGAAGTTATAAATAAGATAAAAAATGAACTTTACTTTTCCTTATAATAATAGCTGCGTTATATTCGATTCATAGTTTATCAAACTTCACTATATTAAGGACTGAAACTGGCAACTCGGGGTCGACTCATCTAAATTTAATCAATGAAAATAAGGTTCGTTTTACTGATGAATACATTAAATTTTGTAAAGCTCCTATGCCTAGGAAATATGTAGCCTATTTACATGTGCTATGTGATAAACCTTATAATTAACTTGGTTGCATATTCATAACACAACCACACCAAGGCAATGCTTCATTTTTTTCATAAAAAAAATCATTTTTTAAACTATATGGTCTGACCTAAACTAAATACATATCATTCTAAAATCTCATAAATGATTCCTTCATTCAAAATCAACTGTCAAACATTACAACTTAACATGGCCTCTATACGCCTAAATATAATTTTAGTCTATCCTCTTATGCACCACAGAAAACAATATGCAATTTTGATGTATAACTAAAATATAACCTCTTCTTTAAGACGTCCCACTCAAAGATGATAAAACAATTTAGATAACAAATATTTGACCAGAACTTTAAGCAAGCTCTAAAATATATAATAAATTTCTATTGAAACGTTATAAAGCATTTTCAAATTCCAAAGGCAAATAAATACGAACATTCCATACATTTAGGTGCAAAGTGCAGAACAGTTAACCAAAGGGTCCACGATAGGAGTGTTTAGTAGGTGACTCAGCATTGACTCGAAAAGAAGCTGCCATAATTGTGAAATATTTTGTCTATTTCTTTAAATAGGAAGTGGGAGGAGAATATTAACATGTGTACTCGTAACTGGTAACAAGAGAAAGGGAGCACTAAGAAATAAGGATTATCCAAGAGTGAAAGCAGCTGATTCATAGGTAATTGATATTAAACATAATCAATGTATCACCTAATCACAGAATATGTGAAGCGTATTAATTAGAAAGATCTGATTCTGAGCTAAAGCTATGTAGTCCGAGCGTAAGGCAATGCATTTTACTTTTGACTTTGTTTTGAAAGATATATGAAATATTATTTTTGTTAAATTACAAGTAAGCATTTTTATATATTGAAAATTCGTGGGAGGCCACTTCTGAAATGCTGAGAATTTTCTAAAATAAAAAAGAAATAATTCTGGACTAAATTACTACGTGGAAGACTACTTTTTGCCGATAAGTCCTGCAGGCTGCGGAAAAGCACACTACAGGTACCAGACAGCGCCAAAACAACCTATAATCAATGTCCTCAGTGTTTTCCCCAATAACTGTGCGTATCTGAGATTTAGATGCCAATATTGTGTTAATATAGTTATTAAGTATTCTGAAATACTATGCAGGGTTAGTAAAACCATCGTCAGAGCTGATAAATATCAATGAATCATATTAACACAGAGTCGTAAGGAGTAGACATGTTGTAGGTCGTGTAGAAATTATCGTGAATTATAACTACTTATGTCGTATTTTCAGTATTAAAAAAACCCTATGCTTTCTTACACCCCATAAATATTAAATACAAATAAACACAATTCCAATACAGCAAATACACCATACACAAACTTAAATTTTGCGTCAATTTACTTTAATTGAAGTTTTCAAGTACGATATACCTAGTTATGTGGGAACAGATTTTACAGGCAAGATTATTAAATCTAGTAGGCTGTAATATTAATATCGAGTAGGCTATAATATATATATATATATATATATATATATATATATATATATATATATATATATATATATATATATATATATATATATATATATAATAGAATACCTCGGAGGAAAATAATAACATATCCGTTTAAGTGAGTCCAGGGATTAATAAATTAGATCTACAAATATCGCACTTGAAAACAATAATAAAGGCGACTAACGTATGTTATCCACGTTATGTGACGTTCTCAAGTTTTTAAATTTGAAAGCCTTCATAGTTGATTGCAGGTCTGTGGTTACTGAATTTGTTAGATTCAAGTACACCAGCCGTCAAAAATGTCGGCTAAAGAGCTATGCACACATGCCGACACAGATTGTGGTTTCCGAGTGTGGGCTACCTCTCGGGGTAGGCCTACCCCTCTCACCAGGGTATGACTAATCCCTACTCGAGGTATAGGGGGGGGGGAAGAGAGTATTCATACGTTTAGCAGTGTCGCTAAGGGTGACCGGAAGGAAATATATTTATACATAGAACTTCAAAAGTTCAAAGTTGCAGCAAATGTTTTCAAGTTGAACAGGCTGTTAATGTCTTTTTATAGTTTATATATGACATACGGTATTTGTTTTGATGTTGTTACTGTTTTTATAATAATTTGTTGTTAATTTTTTCTCATCGTTTATTTATTTCCTTATTTCCTTTCCTCACTGAGCTATTTTTCCCTGTTGGAGCCCTTGGGCTTATAGCATCTTGATTTTCCAACTAGGGTTGTAGCTTGGCTAATAATAATAATAATAATAATAATAATAATAATAATAATATATGAAGTCAGACATGTTGCTCTTTGTTATATAGGAGCGATGGGTACTGTACTTGGAGAGTTGGTAAATCTCCAGAAACGCCTCGGTACAAAAGTGCCTATTTTATGGTGGTAATCTTATATCGGATGATTTTGAAGGTGATGTAAAAAGTGAACATTCTAAAGATGATATTGATATATACGATTGTTTTATTGTCCTTATTACCTCTCATTTGAGGACTTATATATATATATATATATATATATATATATATATATATATATATATATATATATATGTATATGTATATGTATATATATACATATATATATATATATATATATATATATATATAGAGAGAGAGAGAGAGAGAGAGAGAGAGAGAGAGAGAGAGAGAGAGGCCTATACATGCAATATCTGTGTGCACTTGAGATTTCCGTTTAGTTTCGCTTAATTATCTAACTATCTATTTTAAAGAAGAGGATGAATATACCCAAATATATTAATGAGCCATTATCCATAATATATATATATATATATATATATATATATATATATATATATATATATATATATATATATATATATGTGTGTGTGTGTGTGTGTGTGTGTGTATATATATACTGTATATATAATTTGAGTGGGGATACCTTAACGTGATGAAAGGGTTTGCGTATCGCCTTGATCAGCAAAGCTGTACTGGTCAGGGCCACTCATACTAGGTTGGTTTGCTGTAAGTAATTTTCCACCATCACCAATCCGCACTGGCCAGCGTGGTTATGAAAACTGGCCAAAACCCAGACATGAATTATTGACATATCTGAGGTCTTTCTCTTCCAGTGGGCTAGAAACAGCTGCCTTTATTGTTTTTTATATATACCATGTATATATATATATATATATATATATATATATATATATATATATATATATATGTATATATATGTATATATATATCCTGTATATATATATATATATATATATATATATATATATATATATATATATATATATATATATGATAGTACAGCGGGTGGTCTTATGTTTTAATCATACTTTTAGGATTCAAAAAACCTCACTGATAGCACATGAACAAAACAAACTTGAACAAACTGTTTGAAAGCTAGGTTGTTCACCAATGCTTCATCCAGATCGTACATACCTTGGATGGTGTTGAGCCGTTCTTCAAAATTTTTCTTAATCATGCATGTCTCAATAACGTTTCTTTTAGCAATAATTTTGTGCAAAATATAAGTTCTTTAGCAGCTTTCCAATTGATAGTGTTATAACATTCATACATATGATTCACAAGTCCTAGTGATTTATGTATATGTACGTGTGTCTATATATATATATATATATATATATATATATATATATATATATATATACATATATAAATATATATGTACATATATATATATATATACACATATATGTATAAATATATATATACATATATATATATATGTATATATATACATATATATATACATATATATATGTATATATATATATATATATATATATATATATATATATATATATTTATATATGTATATATGTGTGTGTGTATATATATATATATATATATATATATATATATATATATATATATATATATATATATATATATATATATCTTAAGATAACCATTGCTAAAGCGAAATTATATTGCATTAAAGTCGCTTACAGAAGCAAGATCATCCATTTCTTGAATTCTTAAATAAATTTTGATAGCAGGAGTAATAAATTTCATTGATAAATGCCCCCTGACTTAGGTGAGGAATAACGAGTTATCAATTTCTTCATTCCCCTGGATTCCACCAACAATACCTCATAAGAAACAAAAGAGAATATCTTTTTTATATAAAGGTAAAATTCAGTTCTTTAGTCTCATTCGTAAAATAAAGTAGACTATTGAAATGCATAAGAATCTTCTGGCATAAAACTGTTTAGTCAGAAAAAAACATTATTTGCCAGAAGGTTACATGGTTTTTTTACCCACTGAAATCCTTAATCCTTTATAGCTTTATTTATTATAATTTCCATAAATATATTTGTTGTTTTTATCTAAAATGAAATTCATCCTTTACCCCCCCACCCAATGTAATAACTCTCTTACTTAAGATTTAAAAGCTTAAAGGTGTTTCAAGCATCTTTGAAACTCAAGTCATGTAATGTTCTGCTAAGAAAAAATTTGTCTCTGACTTTAAGATTGGGTAATACTTTCGGAAGGGAATATGTTTGTGCCCCCTACTCTTGAGTCATTTTTTTTTCCAGCAATTTCATTTACAGTATACCTAGAATTATTATTATTATCATTATTATTATTATTATTATTATTACTTGCTAAGCTACAACCCTAGTTGGAAAAGCAGGATGCTATAAGCCCAGGGGCTCCAAGAAGGAAAATATCCAATTGAGGAAAGGAAACAAGGAAAAATAAAATATTCTAAGAAGAATAACATTAAAATAGATATCTACTATATGAATTATATAAACTTTAACAAAACCAGAGGAGGAGAAATGAGATAGAATAGTGTGGCCCGAGTGTATCCTCAGACAGTGGAAGACCATGGTACAGAGGCTATGGCACTACCCAAGATTAGAGAACAATGGGTTAGTTTTGGAGTATCCTTCTCCTAGAAGAGCTGCTTACCATAGCTAAAGAGTCTATTCTACCCTTAGAAAGAGGAAAGTGGCCACTGAATAATTACAGTGCAGTAGTTAACCCCTTGGATGAAGAAGAATTGTTTGGTAATCTCAGTGTTGTCAGGTGTATGAGGACAGAGAAGAATATGTAAAGAATATGCCAGACTATTCAGTGTATGTGTGGGCAAAGGGAAAATGAACTGTAACCAGAGAGAAGGATCCAATGTAGTACTGTCTGGCAAGTCAAAAGACGCCATAACTCTCTAGTGGTAGTATCTCAACGGGTGGCTGGTGGCCTGGCCAACCTACTACCTATAAGTTTTCTAATCTAATTAAACATTCCTAGAGACCTTGGCTATTGTTTATATTTTGAGACTAGAGGTTAGTATATCGCATGATTTTCTTTATTTGTAAGATTTTCTTTGCTTTTAATGTGTGCACACATTCGTGTTAGCATATAATTCATAAACAGTTTTACGATATCTCCTCTTCCCGGCTACGTTAACAAGTATCTTGGAATAACAAATTATTCTCTGATTAACGAATTCGTGGTTTTATTGTATTCACTATACTTCATTGTTGAAATTTCCCTTTATGGACCTCTTTGTATCTTTCCTAAGTATCATATTATGGTTGCATAAGATTTTTCACAATTCTGACCATCCTTTACATTCAGATCTCCCTGGACAATTCTATCCTGTTCGTAATACTAGGCAGGCAGTTAATTCTAATAGCCAGGCCTTCTCCATCACGAGGCTCAATACTACGCAGTACTCTAGAAGTTTTATTCCAGCTGTGACCAAGTTGTGGAATGATCTTCCTAATCGGGTGGTTGAATCAGTAGAACTTCAAAAGTTCAAAGTTGGAGCAAATGCTTTTTTGTTGACCAGGCAGACATAGTCTTTTTATAGTTTATTTATGACATATTTGTTTTCGATGTTGTTGATAGTTTATTATATGACATGTCTGTTTTGACGTTGTTTCTTATTTTAGAATGATTTATTGTTAATGTGTTCTCTTCATTTATTTATTTCCTTATTTCCTTTCCTCACTGAGCTATTTTTCCCTGTTGGAGCCCCTGGGCTTATAGCATCTTGCTTTTCCAACTAGGGTTGTAGCTTGGATAGTAATAATAATAATAATAATAATATTCCCATCTGCGCGGTAAAAGTTTTCGATGATAATTTCTACTTTAATCAAAATATCGAATAACTTGTGCATGTACCAGCATTACCTTTCATAGCAACAGATAATTCTTAAAGCCAATTTGAAATAACTGCAACTAAGAAAGCAAATCTTAAACTAAACAACAACGTTTTTATATTCCATGTAATAACGAAAATACACGCAAAGCATTGCTCATTAATTATCACCAATTTTCAGCTATATCAACTGTGCTCTATTAAATTATATGTGTTATAGCGCATCCACTAAATGCAAATTTCTTTAATAGTATTACCAACTGATAAGCAATGCAAATGTGCCATGCCAGGTCAGCTGAAATTAATCCATTTACTTTTAATTTGCAATCATTACGAAATGCTATCGAGCTTCAAGTTATAAAAACAGCAACTCTGAAATATTGCTTTACGTTCAAAACAAACACCTCTTCTACATAACAGAGCAAGTGTCTGGCTATATACTGTATATATATTTCCGGTCACGCTCAAAGCGAAGCCAGGCATATAACTACTCGGTCTCTCCCCGTCCCTCGGATTAGGGGCAGAGGAAGTAGTCATACCGCGGTAAGACGGGTTGTAGTTAGGTAAGTGGGCGGGGATGGGAAGGGTGGAATCTGTGTGTGAGCGTTTGCGTAGCTATTTGAATATTTAGCCGTCATTTCTGACAGGTCACGTACACTAGTATTTTCCTTCATGCTAATGAAATTTGTGTTCCGCGTTTCAGTCGCGGTTTTCGTTAGTCATAATCATTAACATCACTTTCACCTCCGTCACATCTGTTGTTGCTTCATTAAATTTAATACTCCTTTGACAAGGGTTTTTCATATGGTTATGGCCTCAAAGTTTTTCCCACAGATTTTGGACTCATACAAATCATGCATTAATATGCCTTCCATTGCTTCTGCTTGCTTAAATATTTGAATATTAACTCTTCCACCACACTGAATTGTGTTATCGATATCATTCAGAGCATGAATCCACTTGAAAATGCATATTATCTCACATTTCCTGTATTCACTTACACTTACGTCGTTAAAGGTATATATACTGTTTCAATGGATGAATCAGAATCTCTTATTGTTTTATCATTACGCAACACGACTCCATAGAGCAGTAAAGCACGTCATTTGAAGTCATATTTACTTGAATTAACATTTGATCACAAATTAATGATTGTTTATTCCACATATTATGGTGTCCAACCATTTTGTCGTCCTATGTACCCAATTTAATTTTCCTTGCTGGCCTCATCTTTATGAGTAATTTTTTTTCATATTACTTTACGATAGATAATGCCATTTTCAAATCTAATAATTTTGGAGGTTAATAGTACTCTAGCAGTTTCTCACTATTATTGCATACTTCTTATATTTAGCCTAGATATGTACAAAATGTATAATTGTATCAAATTTAAATTTCTTCCATTTGAAAACAACAATGTGTACAGTTCACCTAGAAATCCTCTGAATAAAAAACTTATACTTATAAAATCATTCGGTAATATCAAAGGTCCTTAAAACCTAAGATTGTACCCAGTGTTGTATGATGCATTCGTATTAGGTTGGTACACTTGATAAAATATGGTATCTAAGCTCATGTCTGATAACCATTCAATTTATTTTCCAACGTAAAGCTAATGGGATATGATGTTATATACATTATGTAATATTGTATTTTCCATTTTACTTGGTATTCCCAACAGATAACACGTAAAAGGTTACTGACTTTGGTCGAAACAGCTTAATCTAGATAGAGCCTATCCATATAGAACGTCTTACGGAAATGGTTTTCTGTTTATTCTTAAGGGGGTATCTTTTCTATTTTTTTTTTTTTTAGTCCATTAAGTTCACAACGTAGTAGTATCTCGCTTACATCGTTTTGATAGTCCGGGTTATTCTAAAACTATAATTAAGAGATGACTTTCTTGTAAATAATCTTGATTTCTATGTTTGTGTTGTCCCCACTTATATTTACTTTCTGACTGTTATGGCCACGCGTTTTCACGGGAAAACAATTATTTCCAGAGCAAAAATCACACTGGACAAATAGGTTGATATGATTTTTCTGATAAACATAAAGTCGGAATAGCAAATAAGTTATTATAAAAAATACTACCACAACATTCATTTAAAAAAAACATTAACGTAATCAACAATGTATATCTTGCACTATCGCATGCTTATATTCGTAAGTCCTTTATTTACTAAGGCTTACTAGGAATCCAGGACTGGATTCCTCAAGAAGGTAACGTTCCACTTTCTAAACCATGTGAAAGTTTTTGCTTCTACATCGGTTAGTAAAATGTAATGACCTAATCGTCGGTAGAAAATACGGGTTAGGAGCATGTGACTATAATTTAGCATTCACCCCATAACATAGACGTGGTGCTACATAGCAAACCGTAAAAGAAACTCACCGCAACATTAGGCAAGGTGTGATACGACAGAAAGTGGCCGTAGCATAGGTCAAAGAGACAGCATGAGTGGTTGAGGTTTGCAGCGTCGAAAAATATTCATTCAGTCGGTCGGTAAGCGACTGGCAGTCAGCAACATTCTCTGCCGCTAGCTAGCCTTTGTTGACTACGGCTGCTTCTTCGCGTTAGTTGTAGGATACTCGCTCCTTCGGTTTGGCAAAGCGTTAAGAGCCATTGTGGTTATAGTGGAAATTGTTATTTAAGTGAAAAACATTGATAAATAATGTCGGTGTTTATGATTCGAAATGAGTTAAGGCTTGAGAGAACTGTTCTTGAATATTAACGGAGTTGAAGTGTGTGAAAAAAATTACCTATGTCTGGTTGATGGCTAATGGTTTTGTAAATCAATTACCTGGTTAACAGTCAGGAAAATCAACATGCATATATTTTTTTTTCTAACAGAAAAAATTGCAATAAACATTATTAAATTCTGCCCCGCTTCTGCTCGGAAGTAATTAAAAAAAAAGAGCGACACCGGACTTCTTACACTTACTTTTCTACATCCACTTCAATTAACATAGCCTTTCTTAATTATTTGGATAGTATTAGGGCAGTTTGCATAAAAATAATACGCCCAAACATTGATGTATATAACCACATATACACACGCATTAAACTTTCATCCTTTGCTCTAATTATCATGTATTTTTTTTTTTTATTCCAGGCTTTGATATTGACGTTCCATAAAACAATATAACATTAGTGGTAGAGAATTGCTTTATTGCCACCACAGAAACCAAACAGAAAAAAAAAATTCTCTAAGTCCGAATAAAAAGTGTCAGCGTAGAAGGCACAGTAGTTTTTTATAATGTGACACATATATGCCTTTAAGCATTACATGTTTATTTTGAATCCGGACAATAAACCTAATAGATAGCATCAAAGTAATTCAAGAAGCACTCGTGCTGTGATATACAAACAAGAAAGAAAAGTTGGAGAGGAATACAACATTCAGTAGTTGAGAACGACATTCCTGCAAAGATGACTTTGTTAAAACAAGGTAAGTTACGTGAGTTTTTAAGTGCAATGTGTTTTATTTATATATCAACTGCTTGTTTCAATTTCATGAAAGTATATGTTAAGAGATGATGAACATCCTCCTTTACCTGTTGCTTTACCCAAGTTAGAATTTCTTTTGTTTTTGGCGGGAAATTGATTTAACAAAGCAATGCGCATAGTGAATGAATAGGTATAGAATAAAGTACCCAGCAAAGCTTTTACGTTTAAAGATTTTGAAAATATGAACCTTATCGTTTTCAATCCTGGATACATATATCATATCTGGGAAACCTGTTGCGAAGGCAAAATAGTCAGCGAACAATGTATAAAATGGATCACCATAGAAATAATCTCGTAGGAGTTAAGATAAAAGGCGATTTTGCTTACATTTTGGCCAGTGAAGTTCAAAAGAGTTCTTCTTTATAGAAATACACAGTAGCTTATGATTTGTGTTACTCTCAAGAGGGGGGATCACAGATTTTTTTCAGCAACCAGCACTTTTCATAACTTGAAGAGGTAAATTAATAATTATTTTAATTATCTTATTTTAGCTATTTCTTAACCAGAACATCTGTAAGAGGAAAACTAAATCTAATGACAGTTTGGTCAGGGATTCGTTACAGAGACTTGTTTTATTTTGGTTTACCACAACTTGTTTTCATAGATAACATCTATCTATCTATCTTGATTTTTGTTTTGTTTATCAGGAGATCTTTCGGTACAACCTGTCACAGCATCACTGTTGAATTTGACGTTGACATATGAACTTGAGTGTAATTCTTTGGTTGGATATCTGTCTTTCTTCATAGGTTTTTTTTTTTTTTTTTTTTTTTTAACAAAGAAAGCTTATGATTTTTAAAAAATGACACGAGAACGTTTCATGATAGTTTTCATGTACTAATATCTTATCTTTTTTTAACATAATCATTGTTTTTTTTTATACGAAAATGATCACTACTATATCTGTCAAGTAGTTCATGTTTCCATAAATATATATACCAACTCTAAATCAGAAATTCTAAACACAATTTTTTTTTTTAGTCAGTATTGACACAGTTAAGCTTTCTTTATAATGGTTAAATTTTCGGTTTCGCCGTCCCTTGAGAGGGAAAGTAATCACGGTTTAAGCGATTCCTACCAATGGTAAAAGACAAGAGAGGACAAGTGCATCCCAAGGACAGTCCACCAATTGTTACAGGGAAAGGGATTGAGGCATTGATTACCCCTCTTCTTGCCCCAAAGGCTTAACGCTAAATCAGCCATCTGTAGCCTTAATGGAGAAGAGACGCCTTCATACCGTTACGCAAGAGACAGTCCTTCAGTTTTTCCTTCCAAGTAACCTTGCTGACCGGAAAAGTACGTTACGACTGAGGAATACTTTTTCTTCAGGAACCGTGACCTATATCGTGGGATTTCACACATCCCTTTAGGGTGCAACCCAATTATCCTCACTTGACAAATCAAGTTGATGGTTCAGTTTTTGCAACTTTCGCTCTCTGAATCTCAAAGTTCTATTTCAAGGTTAAAATGAACGTTTACACTAATTTGAAGGATAATGCAATCATGTCCTTTTCAGATCATGTCATTTCTAGACTTTTTTTTTAGAAGGATTCATAGGATAAAATTACCTTTTGTTGAAAATCGTATTTTTTTTTTCTTTTTTTAAGAATTTTGAACGTCCGTATTTAGCAAATCGTTTAGTTTCTCACGATGAAATTAAAATTTACCTGGCATTGAATACAGTTAAAGATAATAACCTTAATTATACACCACAGTAGCTTACTTTGGCCAGTTACATTTGTCATCAATTTCACAATATCTTCGCTTTTTTCTCCTTTTGAAGATAATGTGCGCATATGTACTCGGGCCATAAGAATATACATTTTAACTACAGGAAGCTATTTTGCAACTGTTCATTTTTTTCCAAGCCAACTATTCACATTTTTACTTTGGTTTTTACTTTACCATTACAATACCGGCTTAAGTTTTCTGAGCTTTATCCATATATGTATATTATTAAATTTTACTTTTATCTTTTTCGTTACTGATTCGAATAATTAATAATAATGTACAATCAATTAGCTTTCTTCAATAAAGTGCATCTGTTTTATTTATCATTTAGAAAAATATAATATTCTTACCCTTGCGATGGGCTATTGGAAACGTCGCTCGCTGCCTGGTGAACTAACGGTCTGGAGTTCGAGTCGCGCTCAAGCTCGATGCTTTCTTGTAGTATCTGCTAACTCACCATCCTTGCGAACTAAGGATTGGGTGTTTAGGGGAGCCTATACGCCTACCTGCTGAGTTATCCGCAGCCATTGCCTGGTCCTCCCTGGTCCTAACTTAGATGAAGAGTGGGCTTGGGCGTTGATATATATATATATATATATATATATATATATATATATATATATATATATATATATATATATATATATATATATATATATATAATATATATATATATACATAAGGCATTGTCCTGCTAGCTAGAGCACTGGCACCACTGTCCCTTGCCTCTGTCATTCCTGAGCGGCCTTTAAACAATTTCTTGTCCTTTGCTGTTAAAAAGTGTCATTCACTCGTAAAATGTCTTGCACCTTCTCATCTTTTTATATCCGTAGTAATGGCAGAGCTACATTTCGAACAACAAAGACAGCAATGCCTAAAATAACAAAATATCAGCAATTTTTCTACGAAATAGCTTAAAGTTTTCGCAACATGCAATGATATAATACTGTACACACAAATGTGTATATATATATATATATATATATATATATATATATATATATATATATATATATATATATATATATATATATATATATATTGTGCGTGCGTGTGTGAACAGACGAATTAGTGCTAGAAACTAGTAAGCTTTCATTTCATTTGTCGATTAAGAGAAATCCTTATCCCGAAAATGGGACGGAGAGACTGGTTGGTGTTTTCTATTTGTCCACTTCCTATCAAATTTCCCCCATCCTATATTTCACTCAAAAAGAGACAAAAGAATAAAGAAATTGAAGAATTGCGATTAGAAGAATATAGCCTTTTCGTCTCAATTCTTTTAAGGGATCTGGAGGAGGAAGGATGTTACTTTCTCAAGCATTTCGTAATATTGACTTTGCGGACGTGACTGCAAGTGGGTACAGGTATTAGAGACTCTCTCTCTCTCTCTCTCTCTCTCTCTCTCTCTCTCTCTCTCTCTCTCTCTCTCTCTCTCTCTCTCTAAATATATATATATATTATATATATGTATATATATACTGTATATATACATTGACACATCCATTACCCATACACACCTGCAAATACATACTCGCATTCCAGGTTTATATACTCTTTGTACAAACTTTGCTTTTTACGAAACCAATTTACTATTATTATTATTATTATTATCATTATTATTATTAGCTAAGCTATAACCCCTTTTATAAAAGCACGATAATGTAAGCTGAAGAACAAATAGCCCAGTGAGGAAAGGAAATAAGGAAATAAGACCTGTAGAATAGTGTGCCTGAATGTACCCTCAAGAAAGAGGACTCTAACCCAAGACAGTGGAAGACCGTGGTACAGAGGCTATGGCATTACCCAAGACGAGAGAACAATAGTTTGATTTTGGAATGTCCTTGTTAAAGTGTTTCTTCTACCCTTACCAAGTGGGAAGTATCCACAGGCCAATTGCGGTGCAGTTATTAACCCACTTGGATGAAGACCTTTTTTTTTCTGTTATCTAAGCGTTGTCAAATGTATTAGGAAAGAGAAGAATGTGCAAAGAATAGACCAGACTATCACCCATACTAATCTTTCCTATGTAACTTTGCCTTATCACTACTCTTTCAACTATTCCCGTCTTATTTATAATGTGCAACCTGGAATAAAGCATTGAAAGTGTAGCAGTCTTACAGACCTATGGTACTGTACGGCCCTTCAATAGACGTACTGTGTGGCAAAAACAATGGTTTAACTAATTTAAGGATTTTAACGGAAGATGTAGCACATGAAACCTTTAAGCGGGACATTTGTATCACATAAACACTAAGTTTATGTAAAAAGGGATAAACCCTTTGAAATCAACTCTGATTAGAAGACCAATAACTTTACATGTACCATCAAATCCATTTGTATGCGGAATTTTAGAGAGAGAGAGAGAGAGAGAGAGAGAGAGAGAGAGAGAGAGAGAGAGAGAGAGAGAGAGAGAGAGATTCTCATAGCTGAGTGGGAAGCTAAACAGGTTTCACGCTATTGTGCAAGTAATGACAAAGAGAGTGAAAGGGTATTTCGTTTAGGGGCAGCTCCGTTCCGGTGACAACAGGAAGGAAAGGATGGCAGATATGTTTGTTTTTGTATGTTGCATATCATCTTCAACGAGTAATGGTGTGACGCTGAGTAAGCAGAAAAGAAAACTGCTGTCAAGTGATGAATTGTGGACTTTCGCGGTTACATCATTTTTTCCTATTGCGTGTCAAGTTGCAGTGGTTTGAGAAGCTTTCTATTGCCCATTCTTCTACCGTCGATTATCTATTACTCGATAATGTTCTTGTTCAGATTTTTATTTTGCCTTTGCTAGTAATGATCTTGCAACAGCAGCCATTGTTATTTTTTCATGACAGGACATTTTTCTTCACCATTGCAACACACCGTAGAAGATAATCGAGGAAGATGACCTCATATGGCCAAGAATGTGAGTGAGCATTTCGTAACAGTCCAGAGTTGGGCGCCCATCTCCTTCGATAACTTTCACTGCGAGAAAGGAATCCAGATGATACCAATGAACCTCACCTCCGGGAAGACTTACAGACGCCCGTTCACTTCCCTTGCGAGAATGTTAATCACAGGCTTTGCTTCTTGGTATAACGAATGGTTTTATCTTCCAGAGCAGTTGGGTGACCCCGTTGGTGGAGGCCTGGCACTTAGGTCTGTTGTCTGAGTAGCCTAAATGACTGTGCAGAACTTACTTTACATTCTGTCTGGGCTGAGTTTTATTGGTCTTATAAGTTCATAGAAAGGATTTTATTTTTCACTTCTTCAGTTAAGCTTTGTAGTGAAGTTATCCTTTCAATTTTACACCTAATAAAGGTTTAAAGTTTATTCCAAATAACCGAAATTAAATGATTGAAGCTCGAGTTAATGAGTCTATTGTCAACTTGAAGTAAAAAGTTTCCCAAAACCCTGTAATTTAGGACGTAGTTTCAATTGAATTTAGAATGTTCTACCAGGAATATAAGATGAGTTTATATAACTTAATAAAGTTTTTCATCAATATGATAAAATGGATCTCAATTTGAAATTGAGATTGCGCTGTAAAGAATTATATGTAATGCAATCAAATAAAGTTAAGCAGGAAAAATATTACATAAACAAAACGTTGTTTTGTAGCATCTCTCAGGATTATCCAAACAGTCTTTCAGGGTAATCTTATGTTTATGATTTTTTTATTACTATTACGATTTAGTTCTATTGCGCAGTAAGGTTTGCACATAGTTGTGTATTCTATTAGCTCCGCTACGATGATTTTTTGCCCTGTGAAATTCAGTTCTCGGTAATGCGAAGTGAAAGTCACTCGAAAATTAAGATTTTTAATAAGAAATTGAGTAAAGGTAATCTCATGTTGCAAAAGAATAATTAGAATCTGATAGCAACAAAACAGGATGATATGAATTATATATCATTATTCATCGTGATAATCCCGGTAATAAAAAGTAGGAAGGAAATCGGAACCTAGTGTTATTTCATGAGTATATTAAAAGGTTTTTGAATATGAATAATGAGTACAAGAATACTAAAATTACCAGTTATCAAGATTCGGTGATTTTGTCATTAAAGGGCATAAACTGAAAATGAAAGGAACAGATAAAGGGAAGGTACCCTTTAGAAAATCAATTTACATTTACGCGGTTTTTGCTTGAAACCTTTCCTCACTTCATGTTTATAATTGATTAAGAAGATTTCAAAATGAGAACAAACGATAATTAAGCAGATTGCAATTATCATCACAATGATTTTAATCATACTCCCATGCAATTCGCCTAGACACTAGATTACAGCATTCATGTAAAGGCTTGAAGGTCGCTTATGAATGGCAGAGGCAAGGGACAGGACAATGTCCTAGAAACTGAACATTTTATATATATATATATATATATATATATATATATATATATATATATATATATATATATATATACATATATATATATATATATATATACATATATATATATATATATATATATATATATATATATATATATATATATATATATATATATATATATATATATATATCATCAGCCGTTACTGGTCCACTGCAGAACAAAGGTCCCAGACATGTCCTTCCACTTGCATTTGTTTATGGTATTTCTGTCCCAGTCCACCCCCGCAAACTTTGTTAGTTCGTCAATCATTGTCTTCTCTTACCCTGCTTCTTTTGCAATCTCTAGAGACCCATTCTGTTATTCTTAATGTACATCTATTGTCTTCTGTCATTCTCATTATGTTCAGCCCATGTCCATTTCTTTTTCTTACATGTTAGAATATCTTCTACGTTAGTTTGATCTCGTATCCATATTACTCTTGTTCTGTCTCTTAGTGTTATTCCCATCATTATTTTTTCCATTACTCTCGAGTTGTAACTAGCTTATGTTCTAAGGTTAAGTTTATGATCAGCGCCCAAACGCCCCCTTCATCAAGCTAGGACCAGGGATAGCCAGATAATAGGGAGCCCTGACTCAAAAGGTAGACTTATAGGCTTCCCCAAGAGCTTCTAACCCTAGCTCACAAGGATGGTGAGGTTGCAGACCGTACTGGTTACTATCGAGCTTGAGCGGGTCTCTAACTCCCGTCTAACAGATTGTTAGCCAGGAACGTTTCTAATAGGCTACCACAACCCTTAAATTACCCTCTGACCTTGCAATGTTTAATACATTTAGCTCCACTACTATATTTTTTTTCTGCCTTCCTGGTTATTATTACAAGCATTATTGCCAAAAATGGACTTAAAGTTTTTATTGGAATGACTGATTCTATCTTGCGAAGATTGCTGTCATATGTGTTTAGCAAAAAAGAAACAGTTGGCAACGCTGCATGCAAAACTAAGTCGCTGAGCTTGTAAACACTTAATCAAAAGCATTTATTATCAATTTTACGAAGTACTGTGCAGAAAAAAATATTGTTATTCAAAGCACTTTATGAAATTAATAGAAATGCTTTTGATCACGTGTTCACAAGCTCAGCGACTTTGGTTTAAAGGTATCGTTGCCAACAGTCCCTCTATACTTCCTGTCAAGTGTACGGGAATTAATGCAGTAGACTGTAACTGTCAATGCAGGAACGCCTGGTGTTTCTGATTCGATTTCTGATCTTAAATACTTGTGGAAAACACACGGAAAAACAGTGTTTCCTCGGACTTAATGACTGTAAATGCAAAATGAATCATCATCGTTATATACCTCTGGATAGCCTCTCAAAATATGTGCTTTCAATGAACTCTAGAACGTTTTGCTTTTGTTGTGAACACATCCTTTTTCCTTTTTGTACATGATATCATGTGCAAATGTTGGTTGAACAATAGCTATTTCTTTTTCCTATCTCCCGGAGTTCTCCAAATTTCATTTTTCAACTCTGGTTATATTTAGTTTAACTTTTAAATTATTCCCACGATTGGCAGTAATTCACAGTACCTGCTTTTCTACATGCACCTTCCAAATATCCCCAACATTTTTATAATCATTTTGTATATCATCTCTCATATTGCTAATCTTCTCAAGACTAGGAAAGTTAGGCAACTTAAGGAAGAAATTTTTATCTATATTTGCCCTTTTGTTTCGGTTATTAATTGCTTGAATTTGATAACAATAAAATCTAAATGTTTCTTCTATCAATGTTTTGCAATTTCAAATTCCTTAAAACATTTCTTGCAAAGCTTTGCACCTCAATCGGTTAAACATGCTTCTGATTTTTTAAATTATTTGATTTTGAAGGTGATTTTAATTCCTTATCTCAATTACTAAAGCACATTCTTGTTAATTTCATGTATGCCAATTTAAAATGGTGTTTC
Organism: Palaemon carinicauda; assembly: GCF_036898095.1. Lineage (NCBI taxonomy): Eukaryota > Metazoa > Arthropoda > Malacostraca > Decapoda > Palaemonidae > Palaemon > Palaemon carinicauda. The sequence goes on from NC_090764.1 coordinate 47,163,517, forward strand.
CGTATAGGAACTTTCTCTTTTAAAGCCCCTCTCAAGATGATTGAGATTATGGAAAATATCCAGTCAATGATTTTGTCTTTATTATGATGTTTCCCTTCTTTACTACCTTACCTCCATGGAAGTGTTTTCTATAATTTATTTTCCCCCAAAAGCTTTGGAATTCCCACTCCCTTCCGTTTCTCTTGACCCCGATAACCTTCTATCTATGACGGGACAAATCTTTCGGTTTCTGTAAACGTATCGATACGTCGGCCTTTTTCCTTATTTCCTCCTCTCGTTGGTTCCATTAAGCTCAGCCCAGAGTACATTAGTTTAGCATCTATGCCGATCATACCAAAATATGCTTTTGATTGTTCATATTTTCTAAATATAAGCATGCGCACTGATACCATTATATGCACATCAAATTTATAGAAATAATTAGCTAAAGACTATGTAGGAAATCAGTATCAAAATAACGTATTTTTTCATTCTATGGAATGAGTCCTTGAATAGAAAATGTCAATTCACTCCTGAAAGACAGACTGACGTACACCGAACAGGAAACAATACGCTAGTTAGGTAAACTTCATCAACTATCAAAAATGCACATTCAATGAGTCTTCTAATCATGAATATGCAATTACAGAGCTTTCATTTATCTTTACTTAATGACTATGTGTTATAATGATTGATGTTTTTGCTACCGGGTTCTTCTTT
>NC_090764.1:47166715-47171715 GCF_036898095.1 Palaemon carinicauda
TGGACCTGAGTTTAAACAAGGCTCTACCACTTTTGCACGCGAAGGGTGGACCATTGAACTTTCTGACCAGGTAGCTCAATATTCAGATGGGAGATAAATTTGTACCGTCATATGTCAGTTCTATGTAGAGTGATCTTCTTTGGAGTAAATCTTATGTAGTAAACAATGGTAATTCAGTAATTATTCTGGTAATCAAACTTTAAATCAAAGTAACTTTTGAATTTTATATGAACTTATAATCTTCTGCAAGGGGAACTAGAGATTACAAAAAGGTTCAAGAATTACATCTTCAAAGACGTCGAAAAATGTAACTTGAGAAATCTGAAAAAGATTTGCAAAGAATTACCTAAAATCGTCTTGACTCCTGGCAAAATATCACCATTACAAAACGCGTTAAAAGAGAAAATGTCATAACCGTGAGTGGTGTAATAAACGAAGAGGAATACAGCGCGAATAAACCAAAAGTGCAAATGTCAATCTCTTTAGACGTTCTCATTTCCTTACTGTCAGTACTTTCACTGGGAACCACAAAACCAGTTACAACCAGCGAATGCGCAAATAATCTACTCATAAATGGCATGCTTAGGTACCTGATATTTGAAAAGGAAAAAGGACAAAGGTCAAAGTCTTAGGTACTATTTCAAGAGAAGGGTGGGGAACTTGATGACCGTTGCAAGGAATGCATAAGCCCGTGTTTTAAGCCAACATTGCAACTTCCGTAAGGAACGTGATGCAATATCCGGGAATGTTTTCTTTAACTTGAGTTTGATACTGGAATTAAAAGCAAGTGTGAAAATGTGTTCGCTTCAGAAAATCAATTTATCAGTAGCAATTACTAATCACTATATTAGAATATACTTCGTAATTTTCGATACTATTCCATAACTATCCGTCGTCTACATAGTCAATTAGCAAATGGATGAGTATTATCAGTTTTCTTGGGATTTTATTCGGTAAATTTTCCTTCCTCGTCTTTCTTGATAAAAACCTCCTACTTGTTGAAGTCTCATGATAAAGTTAACAACCTTTAAATATTGCAGAGATTTCACCTACCCTGATAGAATATAGTTCATGAGGACTATATAAAGCTTAGTTGGGAGAGAAATCTAGACCAAGAAAAGAAAGTTTGTAAGGACAATTTCTTTGAGTACGTCTATGAATATAAAATAATCCTACTTTTGCCCAACTTTCGCTTTGCCTTAAGAGGTAGTGAAAACCGTTCGAAAGTCATGAGTTTTTTCATCTAAATTCTGTACGCCTAACTATGCTAGTCATATTCCATAACTAAAGAGGTCAAATTAGCATTATCTCTCTCTCTCTCTCTCTCTCTCTCTCTCTCTCTCTCTCTCTCTCTCTCTCTCTCTCTCTCTCTCTCTCTCTCTCTCTCTCTCTATATATATATATATATATATATATATATATATATATATATATATATATACATATAAATGTATATGAAAAGTGTACTAATAACAGTTATGAAGCTTGAAATAAATCCCTATAGCCTACCTTGTCTGTCTATATATCAATTAATCTATCTGTATATCTCTCCATGTTTATCCATCTTTCTATATATGTAAACATATGTATGTGCGTATATATACATACATACACACATACATATATTCATACATACATACATACAAAAAGTATACTAGTAACAGTTATGAGGCATTAAATGAATCCCTAATCAATCAATTATACGCAATTGTTGGAAGCAAAGCGTAGTAGATAAAGCTAAAATACCTACCAATATCAATTCTCAAATAGTAATTGATATATAAATAAACTAAATTAACAATTACATTTGTGGTCGTTCTTTTATCTGGCGAAAATGATCATTAACTTAGGAAGTGAGTAGATCGTCGGTTTTTTTTTTTTCTTTTTTTAAACAGTCTCCATTTCATGAACTCTAGAACTTAAAGTTTCTGTTAAGGGAAAGAAAAAAATGAAGATTCTTTAACTGTGCGACCAATTTACCTCTTACGAAACTATTATTTACTTATCTGTTTTATTTGCTCGAATTGCATTCACCTTGGCGTCAGCCATCTGACGAAATCAGTTTCAGATTTTCCTACACCAGTTTTTAAAGAAAAAGTATCAATCAACTGCATAAATAAACTTACAGATTTCTATTAAAAGAGAAAATAAATACTGATATTTTTTTTCTTCTCCTGTATGTCCTGTTTGTTCTGACCAGAGCAAAAACTACAGCGTTTCTCCCCATTAGAGAGATTCACTTTCACTCGGAAACCGTAGTGTCTACATTTGCACAAGGGCCTTGAACCGGGTCCCGGATGGTAGTTTGCTCGGGACAGGTTCTGAGTGGCTAGCATAGAAATTCATTAAATAATGAGTATGGACAGATATCTAAGACTGTTTACCAAACAAATATCTTAAGGACGTTTGGTGCACATAGATTCAAACGTGCACACACAAATATATAAAAATACATAAACACACACACAAATATATACATATATATATATATATATATATATATATATATATATATATATATATATATATATACTGTATATATATATATATATATATATACACAGTATATATATATATTGTATATATATATATATATATATATATATATATATATATATATATATATATATATATATATATATATATATATATATATATATATATATATATATATATATGTGTGTGTGTGTGTGTGTGTGTGTGTGTGTGTGTGTGTGTTAGGCTAATTTTTCGATATATAGGAATTTGTCATTTTGTCCTATAGTTCTATGGGTCGGTTGATGAAGTAAGAGAGGAGCATAATGAAGACAAAGAGGCAGTAAGAGGTGAAAGGAAATTAGAAATGGTTGTGGATGGAATACTTGGCGCACCAGAGAGAGAGAGAGAGAGAGAGAGAGAGAGAGAGAGAGAGAGAGAGAGAGAGAGAGAGAGAATAGTCACCTGGTAGTTGTTTAATGTAAGAGAAAATAATATATGAATTATAGACGAAATACAGTTTATTATTACCAAGAGGTTTGTATAAAAAGAATTCATGAGTAAAATTACGTAGAAATTAGAAGCCTTGATAAGGAAAGCGTAGAATATTGAAAACATTTGCTTTGAAACAGTTGTCTGACAAGTATGTAAGCAATGGGAAAACCCTTTTTGACATATTTGAACTCCTAGAAAGTGTTTGAAATATCACAACATATGTGATGCAAAGAGCGCCAGATATTCCTTTTCCTAGAGATTCGTTTGGTTAAGAGCATTTAAGAATATACGTGGTGGAAACGGAGCCCGACAGATGGGTGGTAGGTTCGTTGGAAAATCAGGTGTAAGAGAAGGGACCCCGTATCGCTAAGAAAGAAGAAGAAAAGAGAGAGACTAGAACAAGGCTATGAGGTGAGAGAAATGTTGTGAATGGAGCGTGAAGTTGTTAATTCTTGAAGATAATTCGGCAGCGATTGGGGTATAATAATAAAAATGGCGTAAAAGCTTGAAAGAGTTCATGATTGGAAAAAATCAAGAACTGATCATTAGGGTGATTGGAATTCATTGAAACAGGGCGATAAATAATGTGGATGATTGGGAAACAAACAGATAATTCCTATGGATTTTTTGGGGTAATGTAAGATCTAGCGGAAGGATGAAATAAGTGGAGGAATAGAAGGTAAGAAACCACTTTTAGTGGAGAAGAAGCTCGGAAAGGAATTATGGGAAATCATTGTGGTGTCAGTGGTTCTACCTTTCGTTAGTGAAACATAACTGTTGGCTGTGAATGTGTAATAGGTGGAAACATATGTGACAAAATAGCTTTCAAAGCAAAATAAGTAAATATATATATAATTTATATATTCATATGATTATGGATAAAGCTTAGCGAAAATTATGACATTCTTAGATGGGAGTAATAATAGAGAGAAAACCTTAAAGGTGTAGGGTTGAAGGGTGATGGAAGTGCTAAAATGCTTGGTCATTAATGTCCACAACGAGAGAGAGGCTCAAAATAGAGATGATTTGCAGGGTAAATGAAATGTATAAAGTCTTGATAACAAATAATCTAATGTTAATTCATGAAGCGTTTACTGCTATGATAACAATTTCTGCCCCAAGGATTTATCCTTGATTAGCCACTGAGGTTGTAGTTGGCTCTATTGATATTTTGTGTTTGAGGACACAGACAAGTGTTAAAAAGACCTGTAGGCCAAAGACCATAAAACATAATATACCTACAACCAGTCATGTACAATTCAAAGGTGACCAAGAGCATGTTTTTATCTTATCATAATGTATATCGGCTTGGTTCGTGTGTACAATAAACTTTCAGGTTCGTGTGTACAATAAACTTTCAGGTTCATGTGTACAATAAACTTGCAGGTTCTTATGTACAATAAACATTCAGGTTCGTGTGCACAATAAACTTTCAATCTCGAGACAGACTCGTGATTATATCGGAGTACTTCTCCAGACCCTACGAAGAAATACCCCTTCACTGCCAAAAAGCAACCATCATAATCACTATGCTCGATTGCATTCACTAAGGCCGCGTTTAATTCAAAATATTTCCTAATACGTGGAAGTTTGTGGCTGATTAGTCTGCTGCTGATAAACATTTATAAGAGCTGCAGGTTACTGATATATTTCAGCACAGTGGCATCCACTTAAACATTTGAAATCAAATAATAAATGCCTGATTCTCTCTCTTTCTCTCTCTCTCTAAAATAACTGGTGCACTAAATGAAGTTGTGTCATGACAAAGTATAATAGTTGTATATCGTTATCATTAAAGGCGTTGCAGTGCCAAAGATGAATAAAAGTATATTCGACAATGCCAAAACAATTCAGTTATTAAAAGCGAAATTATGTTTGATATTTTGACTAGGATGAGAGTTAACAAACACATTTCTGCTACTAGAATCAGGGGCATTTTCAGCACCATAACATCTTAAGTGAACAAAAACAACAGTAATATTTAAAAAGTTGATATCGTAGTATTTAAAAAGAGAGGAAAAGATTCATTG
>NC_090764.1:47174215-47186715 GCF_036898095.1 Palaemon carinicauda
TTACGTAGACATTCTTTAACATATATTAGGCCTGATTAGAAAGTAATGATAATACATGTGTAAAATTATTATAAGGAATACATTTTTTTCTTTTCTTTTAGATTTATGAAGCATCAAAATATATGTCGGGGGCAACGATGAGTATCTGATGTTTTTGAAGAAAATCTAAATATATATATATATATATATATATATATATATATATATATATATATATATATATATATATATATATATAAATATATATTATATATATATATATATATATATATATATGTTCTTAGTAAGTTGGTATGGTCACACTTAAGACATGCAGTCACTTTAAGGAAGACATTGGAATTTTGATTGATAAAATCTTTCATTGATTACGTTCAGTATTACTATATACAATCGCAATGACAGGTGTTAAACTACGATAATGATACTTTCTGCTCAAGCGACAATATGATAAATAAAACTTTTATTGAGTAATATTGTAATAGATTTTTTAACAAGTGTTACCAACTGATGCTTTTAACTGGACTTCCTTTCCTGTTAATGTTCTGAATTTCAATTGCCTCGAACTTAAGTTACATCTACTGTATATCACACCAAAGATCCCTATAATTTCAGTGCGATAAATCTTTTTATGATCAATCTTAAAAAGTCAATAATTTACTTAGTGATAAATCATGGCGCATTTACATACAGAGTCTCAGCACCGCTTCTGACAGAATATCAATTAGCCCTCCAGGATTGCCTCTAACCCCGTCCCCAGCAACAATCCATCACCCCTGGCTGTCTTTGTTCCAATGTTATTACGCCACTTCTATCCCAAATTAGAATTTTATAAATCTACATCTATTCATCCAAGAAATTATATTCTTATAAAATTATAAGTATTTCTTTTAAATATTATGGACCCTTACAATCCATCTAACGGACTCTCAGGAGTCCCAGATATCTGTCTCTTGTTTACCTACTTAGGTGGACACTAACATATAGTATTTGCTTTCTTGTCGAATTTCTTTTGTACGTTCTGTTGGTATACAACATATGTTGCTCGACTATCCAGAGTAAGCAGAAAGTGGAATTTCACCGTTTCGACCAGGTTATCAAAATTTCCACCAGACTTGTAGGTCAAAGCTCCTAACTGGAATCAACCAGTATCCCACTCTGCTTTCTTCCCACCACCTGGCTTATTGAATCCATTAAAGATTTCAATATGCCTGAAGATATCAAATAAATGTGTTCCATCATCATATGTTGTACTTGTCATAATTAGGCCTACATATCAACTTAAGTCTTATAGACTACTGGCTCTACTTTGTATGGTCCTTCTTATTTCAGTTCTACGAGCTGAGCTTACTTCTGAAATACAATCATAAACTTTTTGGTGGGGACCTAATACTGTTTTACCCCTATCTATTCTAGAAGAAGAAAATATCATAGCGTGATATTTTAACACATTTCTTCGCAAAATTTGACGTTAATTGAAACAATAAAAATGACAGAAATCAAATACGAACGACTTCAATAACATTATAAACACTTTATTGCAAAACATTTAATCTCATCTTAGTACAAAATAGAATCAGCTCAAACCTACTGAAAACAAAGAAAAGGTCCTTAAAAAAAAGAAAAAAAAAAGAAAAAGAAAAGTTACCCTGAGAACTCGACTTGACATTAATTATTTCTAAGGCAACCAGGACACAACAAATTTTTTTGAATGAAAGAAAATCAATATAAGAATAATGAACGTGAAGCTTTTACAACGTTTAAACATGTTTATATCTAAGAAACTGCAATTTTACACAAAATTATTAGTTAGCCCTTGGTTAACTAATAGTTCAAAGATACAAAAACAAATTATTTGCAATGTAGATTTCAATATATCCACTATATATATCCCAGCTTATGTTTTGCATGTTCTTTCTAAATCCTTGTAGAGCAAGAAAATTTTGGGATTTGTAATTTGCCCTTGGTTTGTCTCAAGGGAGCTTGGAAAAAACTCGGTGCAAGAGAAGTGAACTTATTTTTGTATTAATTTAAACTCTAACTAGAAACCTTACCAGACATAGCATATTGTATCTTTCTTACAAAATTCCCGAAAGAAATAATAAAGAAGGCTTTTGATAGTTGATTTGTTATGGGCCAATCTCATAATTATACCTGTTAACATTCTGAGTTCCTTTTTTCTTATGTCATTTATTTGTATATATTTGATTTGCGTTATGCAGCTTAGTATGCTGTAATGCGAGGATGAATCGCATTTACTATTAAAGTAATATATAAAGTAATCAGTAGTTATAGCTTTTGGTTACATTTTTCATATAGCCTATATTACTTTGATTTGATTCCATGTGATCATGAACAATTTGCTTGCTGCTACTTACTGTCTGTACCAATTATTACACATCATGTTTTTTTGTAGTTTCCAAAATAACAGGATTAGGTTGTTTTTGTATCAGTTAAATGCCATCTAATTTCATTTTACGATGATCCATCGTGGGTTTGGCACTGTGCTTCTAAGAGCCTAACATACTTCTCTACTTAGCAGCACCCATAATTTAAATTTCAATAGAACAAACCCGTCCGTGTAAGGGATGTTGCTCTTCTATCTTTCTTCATGGATATAAGAGTTTCAAAATCAGAAAATGGGTCGGTTCTAACTTTAACTTCTACCTCTTTGCTCTCTCGAAATTAATCTGGTCATAGTTGTCAAGATCCTCCTGCTTGTAGGCTGTATTCACTCTCTTGTCCTTGATGTCAAGGTCAAACTTTTTCGTCCTGGGATAACTGTGTGGAAGATGCAAGTTCAAGGGATATATGGCTTGGGGGTATGACTCACATTAGGCTAAAGAGTTCCAACCAGGGGTAACCCAGGGCAATCTAAAGATGAAGAAGACGAAGAGGGGATATATGACACGTTCAGTTCTATTTGCCATCCACTCCCCCCAAAAAAATAGAATTTTTGCCTGCAGTTTATTTCACGAACGATTATATTTGCCTCTTTTTAATCCAAAGATAGTGGACAAAATATCTTTGCTTTGACTGAAATTGATTTGACAATGCAATCCCACTTCAGACTCTTCAAGATCCTATTTCTGGAGTTTCGTCATAATGGTAGTGATATAGCCTCTGTACAATGGTTTTCCACTGTCTTGGGTTAGAGTTCTCTTGCTTTAGGGTACACTCAGGCACAGTCTACAATCTGTTTCCTTATTTCATTTCTCCATCGGAGCCCTTGGGCTTACAGCATCCCACTTTTCCAACTAGGGTTGTAGTTTGGCAAGTAATAATAGTAATAATAAAGGCCCATTTGGTTTTCCTTCAGGCCACATACGGAAGATATTTTTCCTTCAGGCCACATACGGAAGATATTTTTCCTTCAGGCCACATACGTTAGATATTTTTCCTTCAGGCCACATACGGAAGATATTTTGTAAGTGTTAGTTAGGCTTGTTCTCCTCTCCACCCTAATAAGAAATTTTACATAAGTGACTGTGATATCTTGACTATATGCTAAAATTTAGCCAAAAATAAGTGTTTGATTAAATATACGCTCAACTATTTGCTACTGATAAATTAAGAAAAATATAAACATTAATTCCATATGCTTTTCAGGCAACGTAAGATTATTTAGAAAGATAAATTATCAATTATCTTCTCTAAGGTTTTAATTAATCGATTGTGTACATTTTTTTTCAAATTTACTATGAAGTTTTATACGGACAATATGTATGAAAAATCTTTTTGTTATGTATATCTATAATTAATTTAAATGGAATTCCTTTTATAGACAAAATCTTGGCCAGAATCTCCTTTTCAGCAATAAAGATTGTTAATTGTTGCTTAACTTTCGATTATCTTTTGTTGTCAGATAATGAATTTGTGAATTATCAATATATAATAAATCTCCACTTAATATATATGACCGAATTGTGTTGCAAACATGGACAATAACCAGGACCTGAGAGAGAGAGAGAGAGAGAGAGAGAGAGAGAGGAGAGAGAGAGAGAGAGGGGGGGGGAAGCTGGTTTCTTTTTACTTGGTGTGCTGTAACTGCATACCTACACTAATTACGCGACACATTTGCTTCATATTGGCTACTTGCCTCTTTGTTGTGTTTATTTTCCTTTGCTCTGGGAAGCTTTAGCTATATTTTCCCTGCTGTGGTCATTTCTTATGATTTTATTTTGTAATGCTTGGTTCATTTGCTCCTTTCCATTTTTTCAACTTTTATTCATTGCATATTCCCACTTATCTCTAGTTCATTGTTTAATAGAATCGATAGTAAAGCTCCTATCATCTGGAATTAATAGAAAAATAGTAAATATTCACTTGCTCGTTGATGTAAAAGAAAGACAAATTAAGTGAGAAAATGAGTAACGACTATCTACGCTTGTGTGTGGCCTATAGAAAAGTAGAACACGTACATAATCTATCAGGTGTGAACGAAAACAGTCCGTAGGCATACCTACTGTACGGTCGCCGTCGGAGACGAAATAATATGGGAACAGACCGAACCAATGTGGTGGCTGCCAGGCTGTTCTTTAAAGACGCGATTATATCGCGTTGTGTGGGTTGCTGTGCTTGCAGGCACTAGGACAGAGCGCCTGAGCGACAGTCAAGCAGTAATGAGTGTTTTGGGACTTCTAGAAAAGGCTAATGAGAGTAGCAAATGGCAGTAGCAGGCAATCAGGACCCACTTCAACGGCGTCATCGTACGTAGACCCCTGAGAGTGCTCTCTTTCCCCTTCTGTCTCCCAGAGAAGGAACCGTAGCTTATGGACTGCTGTTAGGCCAAAGCGGCTCAGGGCTGGGAGGAAAGGGTTAAAATGTAGGGGAGTGTAGGGGCCATAATGTGTCTAGGGTTGTTGTCATCGTGCACGAGGCGCCCATAGATGGACGCAGTTGGGGGTACCCAGGAGAGAGAGAGAGAGAGAGAGAGAGAGAGAGAGAGTTGCTCTCTCTCTCTCTCTCTCTCTCTCTCTCTCTCTCTCTCTCTCTCTCTCTCTCTCTCTCTCTCTCTCTCTCTCTCTCAAAACGTGCTGGGAACGTTTCATATGTGAGCGTTTGTTCCAAAACGTGGAGGATGGACAGTGAACGAGGGTAGGGGGACGGCGGCTTGGAGTCGAAGTTTGGGAGCTGGAGGGAGATGTGTTACTGTTTTGGGTCCAGCAAGGGACGTGATTCTCATATTCCCATATAGTATGGATGGAGTCGAGTGCAACCCTCAGGCGTTCTTGTATGGTGGATACGTCTTTTTTCTCTTAATATGTTTAAGGCTTCTCTTTTTTTTTTCTTCTTATTTTAGAGACTACTATGCTATAAAATATAAGAAGCTGAGCTGATCTATTCGTTATTTCTTATAGCAATATAAAATTTTACAATAATCTTGCCGATGATATATGTCTGGACTTATTTCAAGGTTTCAACAGCCCAACCACATTACGTAACTCGCTAACAAAGTAACAATTCCGACAAAAGGAAAAAAAAAAAAGATTCTTTGCTGCAGTGGCGTTGGCGACAAAGCTGGGGAACTTGACGGGCTGGGGATGGGGTGGTGAAGGATGGGTTGGCCAATGGTAACAAAAAAAAAAAAATTACGAAACTAATTGCCTTGGTTGCGTGATTTTCTCCTTCTTTTCACGGGACATTCTATTTCACAGCTTTGTATTTTTTTCGGAAACTGTAGTTTTTTATAAATCATTGACAAACAGAGGGGAAGAATTTCGAGAAATAATCGCATTAAGTTTTCAAAATATTTGTGAGTGAGTTACAATGTTTCATTTAAGATTATTTGCTACAGAATAAATCTTACTTTTCTTAGAGAGAGAGAGAGAGAGAGAGAGAGAGAGAGAGAGAGAGAGAGAGAGAGAGAGAGAGAGAGAGAGAGAGAGTTGCTGAAAGAAGCTACCGGCATTTCCTAGCATATATAATCATTTTTCATAATCGTCTAATTTTCGTCATTGCACATAGCTAGAAAAACCCAGCAAATAATATATGTTGCGTCATAGTTTTATAAACTAAAAAAAAAAAATAAAAAATAAATAAGTTACATAACGATAAAATCAAACGAGATCATTATACAGAGATAAGTAAGATGACATAGAGTAATATATAAGTTGAAACTACGTGTTGTGAAAGAAAATCATACGGTATTTCCGAGCTGTTCGGCCTTTGACAATAAAAGACAAACAAAATGTCACTAAAACATTTATTATTTATTCAATCAGTGTAAAAACACTTGAGTCTGCTGAAATAAAGGGTGTTATTTTCTTTTCAGATTGATTGCCTATTTACTTCTTTTGATCTATATATATATATATATATATATATATATATATATATATATATATATATATATATATATATACTACATATATATATATATATATATATATATATATACATACAGTGCATATATATATAAATATATATATATATATATATATATATATATATATATATATATATATATATATATATATATATACATATATATATATATATGTATGTATGTATGTATGTATACAGTTCATATATATATATATATATATATGTATACACACACACACACATATATATATATGTATATATATATATATATATATATATATATATATATATATATATATATATATATATATATATATATCAAATTGGAAGACTAACAAGATTTTATTCTTTGCATCTCTACTTATTATAACGATCACAATTTCGCTACAGAGATATTTCAGAAACTAGGCTAAAATACATTGGACAAGCTAGCTTTTATATGTAATCCTGAAAGAGTGAGAACCTGGAATAAAGGGAAGGCTTCAAACTTAAGAGTATTGTCTCATCGGGAAAGACCGTGAACATTGTCATGGGAGATCAAATGTTAGTATACAGTCAAGGAATTAAAAACGCAAAAAAGATTACCAGTCAAAAAATCCATGAGTAACAGGAATTAGAATTCAAATAGAATGTATGTGGAAAAGGGGGGCCTTACTCTTAATTTGGTCGAGACATGCAATTGTCTAGACCAGAGACCGGAACTACAGAGAATTCGAAAAGCGTGAATATCATATTTTACTCTCCAGTGACAGGTTATGGCCTGATGGGCTCAGTAGGTCAAGGTTGTCTGTACTGATACAACCGCATTCTTAGGAAATGAAATCAATAGGGAAAGGATTCTTGACCTCAAAGTGTCATAGCAATTAGAATGTATAGGTGCTGTTGTATGGGGCTAAATATTTCTTGGGGAGAGGCACTATGATTGACAAATAAACTAAGTTTTTAGTTTTATCCCTTATAAACCAGTAAATAAAAATTATCTCAACACTTAAAGGCTGTAGAATTGCAAGAGTCCACTCTACAACATGAACATGGGGAGAAGTAAAGATATGTCATCTCTTGTACCACTGTTGCAGATAACCAAATCCTCAGATGAATTGAGTAACATATGAAATATATGAAAGAAACAAATGGAAGGCGCAAATACTAAAACTGCTAATATTACAGTGCATAACTGTTGTAATTTGTGGACTGCCGATTTCAATATTAATACAAAGGCAACAATAAATTGCATTTGTAAAGTCTCGTATTCTTTCTCATGCAGTCTACCATGAATGGCTGACGTCATAGCTTTCTTGCTTATTTCCAAAGTTCAAGCTTTATATGTCCAAGTGCTTTATTGTTCAAACTTATATGTTGATAACTAATTACATAAAATGCAACAAGAATATTGATGTCAGATTTTGCAGCAACGGAACAGATGATCCACCTCAAAATTTTGTTTTTTCGATGGATGCATTCATAGTTTTATTAATCAAACTGAACCCGAATAGGGAAAGAAGTCGATTTCAGAAAAATCGGAGGAACAGAGAATGAATTGTCATGAAGTAATAAACAAAAATGATGATAAATAAATTAAGCTAAACAACAATGTTAAACAAAGTAGCACATAAATTACTTGACGATACTTCTGTCAACCTGCTCAACAAAAAAACATTTGCACCAACTTTGAATTGTTCGATTAAGAAGATCACTCCACAATTTAGTCATAACATGAATAAAGCTTCTAAAAGACTGTATGATATTGAGACTTAACAAAAAGTAAGATCTTTTATAATTAACTGCTTTCCTAGAACTACTTGGCGGATGGCATAGTCTGGGGATATTTGATATTTCAGAATTCTGTTATCTTTTAAAAAACATTCCCAATGACCTGATTGAACGAACGCTAGACGTTTGATATCTACAATAGATTAGGATAAGGAACCCATCTCTTTCAGTGCTATTGAACGTATTCTATGTCTTGTTTGCACCATTACCAGTTTTTATATTATTCATTTACTATTTACGCAAATTTATTCAGCAATACCATGAAAAATTGTAGTCTTATCTCTTAATATTTTCTGTTACAGTCAGTTAAGTAAATGTCCAAAATATAGGGTTGGGGATTGCGTGACCCCCCCCTTTTTTTTTGGGGGGGGGGGTGTTGGAACTCAAAAGGATTAATAGACGGCATCCTTTTGTCAAAAATATTGAGCTGCAATTACACTGCTGAAGACCACGTGAATCAGCAATATTCAAAACTTGGAAGAATAATAGAATTATTATATTTTTCTTTGGCTAGACATATCTCTAAAAAACTTGAAAATCTTTCTCAACGAAGCTATATTTCTATATTTTGTGAAATTGAAGATAAGACAAACTAAATTTTTTTTAAAGTGAATATACAATAAATAATGATGCATAGAAACTTGAATAAGGTGAATATAGTTAAGAATCTTTGTCGATATAAAAAAATGGTTAGAGATGATGCGATGTATTAGACCTACTATGAATTTTGTTAAGGTTAAGCTTCAACGCCATAATTTGCACCATACATTCTTTTTAGCTAGATCTATAAGCAACCACAGGCCTACAATTCGTAGATGGAAGTAATGCAGAGAGAGTAGCATCATCCACATAAGCATGAAGCTCGTTTTTAAAACTGATCACATATACTTATGAGATCTAGGAAGTAAAGGGCCCAGTTTGATGGAAGATTGTATTGTCTGATATAATTTACTTGATACATATGTAGTATTTATATATGTAAACACGTACATACATGTATATACATATATATATACACACACACACACATATATATATATATATAATATTTATGCACACAAATATATATATTACTTATTTATGATATACAAGTATTTATGTATGATCCATATGTATGTGTATACACATGCGTGTGTTGTTTGCAGAGAGAGAGAGAGAGAGAGAGAGAGAGAGAGAGAGAGAGAGAGAGAGAGAGAGAGAGAGAGAATGGAATTAGATGCATCACTCAGAAAGTCAAATAGAGTTGCTTTAGCACACAAGTGAAAGTGAGTTAGATAATGCTTGAGTGTCAATAACTGACAATGAGTTTGATTAAAAGCTAAGATGACTTATTACATGATAATAAGCAAAATACTGAAAAAAAAAGTCTTTTTTTAATCAGTTTTGGTAGAAGGATATATGTTCACCACTGGATCAGTAAGTGAAAGAAATGAAGGCAGAAAACAGTTCAATGAGCGTGCAAGAAATAGGTGAAAGTGTTGTTGTGGACTTAAGCCTCTCTTCGTGTTTATTTTTATCACCTGTTTTTTGGAGCTGTTACCAGCAGACAGCAGTTACAGGTGAAGTTATCTCATGTTCAATATAAATATAGCATTCCATATATATACATATATATAATATATATATATATATATAGTATTATATATATATATACATATATACATATACATACACACATATACTGTATATATATATACATATATATATATATATATATATATATATATATATATATACATGCATATACATACACACACATATACTGTATATATATATATATATATATATATATATATATATATATATATATATATATATATACATACATATATATACATACATACGTATATATATATATATATATACACACACATATATATATATATATATATATATATATATATATATATATATATATATATATATATATATATATATATATATATACATATATATATAAGGAAGGTTTAAGGTACAAGAGCTCGCCATGCCACAAGATAATTTGATTGATCTGCAAGAATAGTGGCTTACTACACATTTTTTCCAAATGTTAATCAAAATTTTAAAGGAGAGAATGGGAAAATAAGGCTACCAATTAGTTACTGATATTAACAGCAAAATAGGCATGTAGGAGAAGGAAAAAATCATAATTCATTGATGTAATATGAATGGAAATTTCATCAATACTTTAGACTTATTCATTTCTTTACATATTCAGGGAAGTCATACTTCCAAATTTTTAAATACATGGTTTGTTTGCCATTTCCTTTGCTAGTATTTTGACTTAAATCATTGATTTATTGAAAGTATCAAAATCTTATTTTAACAAAAAGTCACTTATTTTTGCTCTAGGCTTGCAAGTGTAAACATTTCCTCTTTTTGTTTGCTGGTGATGTAACGAAAAACTGTCCATTGTTAATTTCCTCTGAGACTTTATGTACAGAAATTGATTGAACTTAACACTTTCCTTTCCTTTGTAAGCCCTGACACAATACAAACCATTGTCTGAGGTACGTTTTTTTATATCTAAACTAGAAGAATAACTAGTCTGATTCATTGACGGTGATTTGGCGTTTTTGATCTTGTTCGAACGAAGATATATCGGAGGTAACCAGATGGCAACACTCATAATTAATTGCAAAAAGTAAACACATGAAACCGTTAATTGTATAGTTATTGTTAATCATAAAAATGATATACTCTTCATAATGCCAGCCCCAGGCTCTAGTTTAAAGGTAGCCCGAAATATGTAAAATGGAATAATGAAACTGGTCTGAACCTCTAGACTCGTCTTAGTTAATGTATCTTTGCTTAGTCATGTAAAATCTAGCTTGTATGATAAGCTTTAAAGGATGTCAAACGGCATCGCGTAGTTGCATCCAGAAAAAGGTAGTTTACTACAAATGAAAATGAACATTCTTAGAAGCATCCTAAAGTGCCAAATCCACCTCTCTCTCTCTCTCTCTCTCTCTCTCTCTCTCTCTCTCTCTCTCTCTCTCTCTCTCTCTCTCTCTCTCTCTCTCTCAAGTCTAAATGTATATCAAATAAGCCGTATATATTAATACATTAAAGCCTGGATTCTCTTAACGACCTCGGGATCAGAGCCCCAGGCGAAATCTCTCTAGTTTAAATTATACGATAATACATTTAATGTCTTTTCTGAATTATCGAAGCTAAGCATTTACAATCCAAATGGTTGTAGTGTCTGTCTGAACACTTTCCATCCAAGGAAACCTTACCTGACAATGGTAACATTTCCATTTTCTCTAAACCGTAATAACATGATCTTTCCTTACGGTCATGATCTCAGACGATGTTGGTATTCAATTATCATAGACTAAATCTGAGACACTTTTGTTCTTCAGCAGAGTTGCTGCATCCTGTTAAGTCTTTTATCAATTATATACAAATTGTGAGATATCCTCTGTAAGGTCAAGAGAATACACCAGAAAATAGGATGTAACAGAAAAATTTATATGAGGCTAATGCCCTCAATGCTGTTACTATTTTTTTTTAAATAAGCTTATATATACAGTATATAGTACATAATTCTGTCACACAAAGCTAAAATATATTTACTTGTATGTTTTTTTCTGCTTGTATTATACACACACACACACACACATACATACATACATACATATATATATATATATATATATATATATATATATATATATATATATATATATATATATATATATATATATAGTGTGTGTGTGTGTGTGTATGTGTGCACGCGTGCGTGCTTTAGAATTATTTTAAGCAAGAAAAACATACTTATTTTTAGGTGATAAGTTTTTATTTCGATTTAATTTGTTTTCATAGTCTCACTCATCTGCTGCTACACACTTCCTTATAGATTGTATTTCATTATTAGCTCGGTAAACTTCACGAGAAGACGCGAGAGAGAGACAGCTTCTTTTGATTAGAGTGCGGAAATGTAACAGTTGCTCACCGACCAAGAAGGTGAACTTGGGGCTTCACCCTAGAGTTCACCTCCGGCACTTTGGAAACTGAAAGTGAGAAAGTTCTTGACGAACCGTGATCATGTGATCATATAAAAACTTATCCTTTGTCTATCTTCATCTTTCTATTTTCTCTCTTCATTTTTTGTTCTGGAATGTGCGTATATATGTTTTCTTTCATGTAAGTCCATTGAAGCGTAGGTCTTTCTACCAGACAAATATCATACAGTTTGGGGAATAAATTTGTTATTGCATTTTGTCACTGCATATCTATTTACTTACGATCGGCAATGAGAAAATAGAACTGTAGTGGTATTTCTTAACATTAAAAGCATTTTCTAATATACTTATAACCGTATCATTTCTTGATTTTTACACTAGCTTACATATTATCAGCAATGGCCCTATTAACATTGTAGGGAATGTCATTACTCACCA
>NC_090764.1:47191715-47196715 GCF_036898095.1 Palaemon carinicauda
AAAGATTTTAGGTTTTTGAATAAAAGAAACAATATATATATATATATATATATATATATATATATATATATATATATATATATATATACATATTTAGGTATGCAGTATAAATATGTCTATAAATATACATATATATAGATATATATTATAAATAGTACACTATTTATCTATTATACACATTACTAGATATAAAGATAGCTACATAAATACGCATATATTAAAAAGGTTGGAATCATTCAAAGTCATTCATAAATCCAAATAAAAGTTATCAAACTTTTTAACCTTGACAAACGTTCCGATATAAATGAGTATTCCATCAAATATTAATCAACTAAACCCTAGTCAAATGAATATTCGGTTAGTGAATAAATGCCTTTTTAATGAGAATTTTACTTCAAGACAGGCCCTATATTTCTATGGATATGTATATATATGTATATATATATAATATATATATATATATATATATATATATATATATATATATATATATATATATATATATATATATGTGTGTGTGTGTGTGTGTGTGTGTGTGTGTGCACGTGCATGTGTGGGTATTTATTATACATGTTAGATATATAATAAGGTGCACAACATGTAAAGAACATAAATTTAACACGGTGAGGTTGTCACCTACAGGAAGGTAGGTAATTACATTTTGGAGACATGTGGCCTGTCTTCTAATGACACCTTATACTTCAACCTTGCGAGGTGAAAGCGATGGAGATATCCCAGTAAGAAGCTTAGGCTGGCCATTTACCAACGCCATTATTTATGAACCCGGCGTTGCGTAGCTGAGCGAACGTTACTAAAAACTGGTTATTGGTTATATAAAACGTTTTATCTAGTGCAGCAGGAAAGAGGGTTTTTCGTTGTTATGTGAGCGAAATTAGTTTTGTTTGTTGGTTAGATATAACTATGGTTGGATATATTTCCTGCAAAATACGTTACGAATTAAATAACCAAGTTCTAAAGGTTCCTTTAAGATACCATAATATTCTTTATCACTACGAAAATTATTTCAATTTGGAAAGATATTTAAATGGTAAGCTTGATATATTACAGTATCACTATAAATAGTAACTTTAATATATATATATATATATATATATATATATATATATATATATATATATATATATATATATATATATAATGTATGTATATATAATGTGTATATATATATATATATATATATATATATATATAATGTATGTATATATAATGTGTATATATATATATATATATATATATATATATATATATAAAATATGTATGTATATATAATGTACTGTATATATATATATATATATATATATATATATATATATATATAATGTATATATATATATATATATATATATATATATATATATATGTATATATAATGTATATATACATATATAATGTATATAGATATATATATATATATATATATATATATATATATATATATATAAATATATATATATATATATATATATATATATATATATATATATATATATATATAAACCTGCATAAAACAATTCAAAATGGATGAAGTAGACCTAATGGATGGCCGGATTACTAAAGAATACATTATGATTAAGAATTTGCTTGAAAGAAATATTACAGAATACCACAATAACAGATAACACACCAAGATCTACATACATTTGTTCAAATACACAGACCGAATAGGATATATAATATATACATAAAACAAAATCAGTCACCTTTTTCGTGTGAATTCTGCTCACTTTTTCACCATTTAAAAGTTGGATAGGAGTATATAGAAATATGCGGACTATTTTCTTAGTCATCTCTTAAAGTTATCTAACACCTGCCAAAATCGTAACTTTCCTTTGCTTAGTTGGATATAAGTAATAATCTCATTATTCAGTCAGGAGGCTTTACTTTCCATACTACCAACATTTTTAATTTCAGTCTTACTTCTATAAGGAAATAGCCTTCCTTTTTCCTGTTATGAAGCTAAGACACCTAAAAAGTGAATAAGAATTCTACAACCAAAGTACTAGTTGTAAAGAGACATTTACTTGGTCTGGATTTTTACATATATCAACTAACAGTGAGCCTAACTTCCTAAGGTTAATATCTAAGTACATATTCTGCTGGATTTCTAAGTAGGTTTAATTATATTATTATTATTATTATTATTATTATTATTATTATTATTATTATTATTATTATTATTATTATTAGCAGCTAAGATACAGCCATTGTAGGGAAAACAGGATGCAGGTTCCAAAAGTGAAAATAGTCCAGGGACGAAAGAAAATAAAGAAAGTGAAAGGATAGTTTGCTTGAGTATACTCTCAAGCAAGAGAACTCTAACCCAAGACAGTGGAAAACCATGGTACAGAGGCTATAGCACTACCCGAGACTAGAGAACAATGGTTTGATTTTGGAGTGTCCTTCTCCTGGAAGAGCTGCTTACCATCCCTAAAGAGTCTCTTCTTCCCTTACAAAGTGGAATTAGCCACTTACCAGTTTCAGTGTAGAAGTCAACCCCTTGGGTGAAAAAGATTTTTTCGGTGATTTTAGTGTTATCAGCTGTATGAGGACAGAGAAGAATGTGTAAAGAATAGGCCAGACTATTCGGTGTATGTGTAGGCAAAGGAAAATGAACCGTATCCAGAGAGGGATCTAATGTAGCATTATCTGGCCAGTCTAAGGAGCCAATAACTAACTCTCTTATGGTAGTATGTCAACGAGTGGCTGGTGTCCTGACTATTAATCTACTACAATGAAGTTCTTTGATTAGCTCATGGTTTTCCTCCGTACTCCTTGAACTTTAAATTACTTCAAGGCAATTGACTAACGAAAGTGAAGGGCTTAAATGTACTTTTCATCACAGGAATAAAGATTAAATGTGACTCATAAGGCTTGAATCTGAATATTAACAGAAGCCTTCGGGTCTTTTTTTATAGGTATTATGTTAGTAGATACTAGAAAGATCTTGCTTTTAGATCGATTTATTGTAGTGACTTTACAGACTCAAAACACGATGAGGTCCCAGAGTCTCCAAACTTTTTAACAAGTTTTCCAGTCAGCAAGGATCAATTTGCCTCTAATTTCTTTATGGTAAATAAAATTGATAAAAGGGGTGCATGTATAACACCTTTAAGTATCCTTGTAGCTCTTAGTGGCCTTTACCATCAATAGAATACTGCAAATATCTGAACTCTTGCCAAGGATGCAAGTTTCAGAAAGAAATACGAAATGTTACTTTAACCAGTGTTATTAAGCATGATATAACGATGGCTCCAAATCTAATACTGATACTCTACTGTATTTGCAGCAGTGTTCTCCGATGTTGAGTGTAATTGCAAGATGCTCAATAACGACATTATCATGATTACACTTCTCCCTGTACGACTTTATTGCATTCCATTTTCAAGGGCATGGTCTCCTCTTATCCACCTTTCTTTTGAAGAGAGTATTACCATAAAAGTTTGCATAAGAAATCTTTTAGCTCCAATAGGAATTCTCAGAAGGCTTATACTAGGCCTAAAGAGAGAAATCGAAAAATAAATAAACTCTGGTATTATAGATACGATAAATTTTCCTGGAATAGGTGGCGATGTTTAACTTATTTTGAGTAAAATAAACATTGTCTAACAACACTGAGATCTCTCTTTAACCCTTGTGTCTCATACCCCCTTTCACTCATGTGTCGTGTAAAAAGAAATGCAAGAAGATTCTCTTTTAGGGAAAAGATTTAAAAATTGTCTGTCCTGATTCTTCGTTGAGAAAAGGTGAAAGTGCCAGAGAAAATCGTCGATGCGCCTTGTTCAGTGACCTCACCTTGTCAGTGGTGTGGTGGATCTTCTCTTGACTTTCACATTTCCTTTCTTCTTTTCTTCTTCCTTTTATTTACAGAAATAGAAAATAACCTTCACATATTTAGGCATAGAGAGTCACCAGGTTTTGGCGTCGTGAAAGTGGGGGGTCGTACTTCATCAACGCTTGGAACAACATTACTCCGAGGGTTAGTTTGACCGTTTCGAGGAACACCTTACTTTCCATTGGATATCTGTCCTTGGTACAGGTCAAAGTTGTCTAACAGTCCGTGTAGTCTTACGTAAAGAAAAACCCCATCATTAAATCGTAAAATGATTTTCGATTCATTGCCCATGACTAATTGTGTAATAGAACAAATGTATAAATAAGAATATGGCGTGGGTGATATGATCTTTCTTATTGCATTTTTAATTTCAATAATATAATCTAGGTTTCTTTTCTTTTTTAAGTATGACAATACACGCATGCACACAAACACACACACACACACACACACATATATATATATATACATGTATATATATATATATATATATATATATATATATATATATATATATATACAGTATATATATGTGTGTGTGCTTATATATATATATATATATATATATATATATATATATATATATATATATAAATAGATAGATAGATAGATGGATAAATAGATAAAGTATTAGATAGTTAGATAGATGGATAAGGTATTAGACAGAATATATAGCCTTGAAGTGTTATAATTTCTACTATCAATTACAAATTCTATAATATGGTCAAGCGTCAGGATGTTGTTTGGCATCTGGAGTTTTTTTTTTTACATAATGTAAGTTTCCTACATTCTTTCATATCAATTCTGAGCGAATATTGGGGGAGAATACATTAAAAAAAAATTTTTACTGAATTTAATTTTATAAAAGCTACGTTTAATGATAAAATTTAGTCGTTAGAGAAGAATATGTTTAAGTAGACAAAAACATGAAATAGATTATTTTTTTTCTCAGCATTATAACTGTCTCTAAAGTTCCATGTACATTTAACATATACTGAAATAAGCCATAACATTTGAAGAATATCTTCATAGCTACCAAAACGGCTCTGAATTCCTTAAGGGGCTGTTACACTAACCTAAGGCATCGATTAAGGGCTCGCAAGTCAAATGGTTCATCTATTTTTTCGACCGTGTTTTTACGATTTAC
>NC_090764.1:47204215-47231715 GCF_036898095.1 Palaemon carinicauda
CAATGGACTGTTATAATAGCAGACCTACAAAAGGCAGTCAGTGTGTTCATATGTCTGGAAAAGTCTCAACCAGACTCATTTTGTGATTCAAAGTACCGATAGATGATAGGGGGTTCAGTTTCATGCATTACTTAGTTGGAAAGGGTTAGATAGTAATTAATCACTTTAAAAGCAATATGAGAAAACAAGTACTATTTCCCTTATATTGGATTTATATATGCATAAGGAAAATTGAAAAAGAGCTTCTGAGACGGACTAAGCAGAAAAAAAAATTATTTAAGAGTAGGATTTCTACATATGAATAAGTATAACAATAATAAATCAATTCATATTATAAAGGAAGGGGCAGAAGAGATACAAAGATCCTAGAGAGATACAGAAATAGAAGGTGGAAATGGCGGATGTAACTTCATCAGCTATAGCAGAAATCTTCAAATTTGACTTGTACGAGGAAGGTAGAATCTATTACCCAATGTCTATGATACGTGACCTTGCTATTACCTATCAAATTTGCCGTATGGGTTCGAGACTGCCAATCAGAGGAATAGAGTTGGAATTTGTTCGTTCGTCTCTCTCTCTCTCTCTCTCTCTCTCTCTCTCTCTCTCTATATATATATATATATATATACATATATATATATATACACACATATATGCATATATATATATATATATATATATATATATATATATATATATATCTATATATATATGTGTGTGTGTGTGTATATATATTTATATATATATACATATATATATATATATATATATATATATATATATATATATATACGTATATATGTATGTATGAATAAATATATAACCTACAGATTTCTTTCTTTATATTTTCAAGAAAAACTTGTTCTTATACTTGGAGAGAAAGGGGAGGGATAAATTACAGTTATGGAGAAGGACAAAGATTTTAGTTTTTTAACTCTAAGATTTGATTTGATTAGGTCAAACAATAGTTAATTTATGCAAAAGTTATCTAGGCTCAGGGATAGATGTTTCCAAAGACTGTATTAATGGCAGCTAATCTATTTCATGGTTTTTTATGAGTTTATGTTTTGATTACATGTATGTGTATGAACAAGAACCAGAATGTGGGTAAAGAAACAACAAAAGAATAAACACTTTCAAGGGACTGGGAAACAAATGAATTACATAAGAAAACAATATAGGAAGGGCTTTTTTTTCCCGAGAGAACAGGGAATATTTCCTTGAGCTTATGGAAAAGTGAAAGGAATAATTTTTATAAAAAAAAATAAAACCAAGTTTCTACAGTATATATATATATATATATATATATTTATATATATATATATATATATATATATATATACATATATATATATATATATATATATAAAGTAAACCAAGGATAATGCATTTAATTTACAAGAACTAAGAAGAAAAACAAAGATTAGTCGCCTTTAACGAAGGATATTTTTGAAATAGGGATGAGTAGGGTAAATCTTGTACTATAGGGTTAAGGGTGAGACAATTGTAATCATTATCTAAAGAAACCATCTTGATGTTGATAAACAGATTAGGTAGTATGAAATAAATGATTTCTTTGAGATGGGTTATAAAAAACATTTAAGCTGGATGGGGAAAGATATATGTAAAAAAAGAGATATAGAATTATGAGAAGGTTTCGATATTATAAATGATTCCAAGGATTTATCAACACCAGTCTTAGGAAAAGATAAAACTGGGTTATCTGGGAAAGAGGGACAAAAAATGTATTAGTAGAAACGAAAGGTTCAAAGAAAGGTTCCTCCTATTGAACCTCCATACTACCAGAAGAGAAGATGCTCTTAATCCAAAGCTATAATTCATTAACATACATTCGTAGATGTCCTTGAATTGCTACAAGCGCAATACGTATAGGATGGAGTAAATAAAAAAAAAAGATCATTAACTCACAGAAAGTCTGTATTAGCCATAAGAAGAAAATGGGAGATAGAAGAAAGTCATAAATACATAAAAAACAAGCTAATTACTTACAGTCTCTTACCAGAATCCCGAGCACTAAAACTAAGGCAATTGCGCATGATACTGTAATACAGGATTATAGCCTCTCATAACCTATAACCGTCAGCATCAGAAGCACTAATGTATTAGGAAAGCCCTTCCTCAATTTTTGCAGCAAAAGTAACGAAAGAATTATGATGCAAATCAATGGGATGCCGATGATTACCAAAGAGAACAGAATACAAGAACTCTAGCGCAATCTCGAAATCAGCTAATAGGAGTTTTCTGTTTAAAGTAAACAGGATATCATTAAGCAATAGTATAAATTTTTCTGTTGTTGGAAATAGAACAACTCTACTTTGACCAGTCTAGTATAGAAAGAAATAATCCCCGGTAATTCAATATATACAGATTTGATAGTATTCTTATTACATTAGAAAAAAAAGATACGAATCATGTAGCAATAATAATAACATCAGAACTAATCATACATTATAATACAGAAAGAAAGATACGAACCATGTAGCAATGATAATAATAACACCAGAATTATTCATAGATTATAATATAAGTACTTTGGTGGCGAAAAATTACAGGTAGCCGAGCAAGGTTACATGTTCGTAAACAAAACGGACAGTGATATTTACGCAAAACCAGTCATAAAGCAGGAGCATATTGTAAATTTGACCAATCACTTAAATGGTAATTTTCCAAGATGGAAGTCTCATACCGAAATGATTTGATAAATACACAAGTCACCGTTGGTGGAATCAAACACTTTTTTTTTTCAGAGATAATAAGCGCACCATGTCGCTGTTTTTTTGGTGGTCATACATGAATAACTTCACCATCAAGCCCTGTAAAAAAATTAAATGAGGAGCATGGATTATTCGCAATTGCCAGGTCTACTAGGAATGAGGAGAATGCTATAAACAAACAAGTGTATTTGAAGTTTAATAAAAAAAATTAGGAATGGAATTAGGCACGTACACTAGATAAAAAAAAAATAATGGATGCAAAGAAAAATGATGAAAAGTAAGATCTTATATTCAGAAAATACGCATTCGAAATGATTACAGATAATTCAAAATTTTAATGATTTAAAAGAAGCCCAATATTATTCAGCCGTAACTCCAATATATTCTTTGCTAGTAAGACACAATACAACAAAATGCTATAAATAGCAACTATCTGGAGTGGTGCCACAGCCTGTAAGTTCATTTAAAATTAACTGACTTCTTGCGAGTTGTTGAGATTCCACTGGTTAGTTTTTTTTCTCTTATTTTTCTCTATATCCTGTAACTAAACTTAAGCGGCATAAATTTAAATCAAAGTTATGAAACCATGAGAGTGCCTTCATTAGTTATTCATACCGTAATAGAGTGTAAAGCTTTCGTTAAAAAACAAAAATGGTAATATTATTGAAATATAAAAAATAATGGAAGGGTGCATGTTCGCAAATCTACAATCACTCACAGTACCCAGCTGTGACAAAGTTGTGGAATGATCTTCCTAATCGGGTAGTTGAATCAGTGGAAATTCAAAAGTTCAAACTGGCAGCAAATGTTTTTATGTTGAACAGGCTGACATAATTCCTTTTATAGTTTATATAAGAAATATCTGTTTTAATGA
Source organism: Palaemon carinicauda (assembly GCF_036898095.1). Classification (NCBI taxonomy): domain Eukaryota; kingdom Metazoa; phylum Arthropoda; class Malacostraca; order Decapoda; family Palaemonidae; genus Palaemon; species Palaemon carinicauda. The sequence continues at coordinate 47,207,825 of NC_090764.1, forward strand.
TGTTAATGTTTTTAAAATATTCTATTTCAATTGTTCATTACTTCTTATATCGTTTATTTATTTACTTATGTCCTTTCCGCACTGGGCTTTTTATTCCTGTTGGAGCCCTTGGGCTTATAGCATCTTGCTTTTCCAACTAGGGTTGGGGCTTAGCTAGTAATGATAATAATAACAATATAAGCAGGGTGCCTAGCTGGTCTGGAGATGTACAGTAGATAATCTGACGCACGAACTTAGAAAAGAGTAAGTTGGTCGCGGCAAAAACTGGAAAAATTACTGGTTCTGTCCGGTAACGTCATTTTCCCTTTCTCTTAATTATATCCTGTTGGATTTTTTAACGATGATTAAAGGTAAAAGTGGATCGTACTAGTGCTGTGGAGTGATGAATTCAGGCTTTAAGGAGACTCCTGTTCCCTCCATCACAGAGCTAAAGATAAATGAAATCAAAGATGTATTTTTCATCATTATTTTTCACACCCATACCAATGGCAGTAAACGATTGGAAAATATAGATTAACCTATCAATGGACATTCCTTCAGAGATAACGATGACATTCGTTTAACTTCTAAAATGACACGTTCTCCCCACAAGTTACTGTGGTTCCTAAAATATTGCATGTTTTTTTAGTGGTATTTGGCAAACAACTGGCATTTCAGTAAATCACATCTGTGCTATGTCTGTAAAACAGTAAAAGGATTCTACAATATCATTTAATCATATGATATATTACGTTTTATTTTTTCATGATGGAACACTGATCATCTGCTCCTTATTTTAAGAAAAATTTGCATTCTTAAATTGGTAAGAGAAGAGGCAATGTAACAGATTCGTCGAAATCTTTTAATGCCAGAAATAACGATCTTGGAACTTTTCAATTAAGCTTGTCAAACATCACACACAACAACCGGTTCTGTTAATTGAATTTGATTCTATCTTGTACTAATCATATGAAATGCATCTTCACAATAACATGCGCTTTCGTAATTCACAAGTAACACGGAAGTTGACATAAGGTTATGGAATCATAAATTCAATCAGTGGTTGAGACAGTTACTTTCTTAATGGTCTTTATTGAAGCTATTTTTTTCCAGACCCTGGTTTTATATGTTTCTATAATATTTGGACTCCTGTTCATTTATGGCACATATGAGCCATTGTCAATATTCTCTCTCCAGTTTTATTACTCTTGTTTGAGTATACGCACAATGACGCTCATTTCATTGAAGGCTTCTACTCGACGGTTTTTATTGTTGTGGTTTGTGGTCAGACCTAAGACTGAAGTAATGAAATTAGAGGTCAAAAAGAAAAGTGAAAGTATCATTATCATATAAAATAATGATTGCGTTACTATGATTAGATGATGGCTTTGAAGGTATGATATAAATAAATCAAATCTATTATCTTCGCGTTTGGTATTGTTTCTCTTTTAGGTTCTCTTTCACGGCCTCAACACCTTTCCCCATTCAGGTTTCTGTTCCTTTATATGTAGATTTCTAAAATCATAATAATAACAGTAACAGTGAAAACTATGAATGAAGCGTTAGCAATGAAAGTGGTTCGGGCACACGCCCTAAAACCAGTTCATCATCCTGTTGAGTCCTTTTTTTTTTCTTTCTTTAGATAGCCTGGCCCTTCCGGCCTTGTGTGGTGAGGTAAACCTGATCACAAGCTTTTCGAGGAGTGAAAGTTCACCTCTCCTAATCAGGCAAGGTAGAATTCGTTGGCTTTGTGACGTCATTCTCCCTAACATTTCTTTTAGTGAAGGCATAACATTCGTTAAATTTGCCCGGACATTCGAAACTACAGAAGCATGTGAAGGCGTTTGAATGTTTTGAAAACGGTTCAAACGTTAAAAGGAATTGATGCTTAATTTCTATAAACGTTTGAAAAAGTTTGATTACTGGCTGCTTGAGAGAGAGAGAGAGAGAGAGAGAGAGAGAGAGAGAGAGAGAGAGAGAGAGAGAGAGAGAGAGAGAGAGAGAGAATCATATGTAGATCAAGAATTATTTATTTGCGTATAGATGAAATTGACTAAGAAATAAATTAGCTCTGTAGGCTACCAACGAACAGGAAATAAATAAGGAAGTAAATATTGCGGTAGGAAAACTAAATAATGAATCGAGATACCAAATAAAAAGGCAAAACTATCACCAAAGAAGACAAACATTTCTAACAATAGGAAGTAAAAGGCAAAAACAATGCAAAGATAGTAGATTTATTTACTTGAAGCACTATGCGCAAAGATTAATCCACTTTCTAATGCTTGCGTTTATGAACCAACGTAAAACAAACACTCATGAATATCTACGCCAGTAAAAGCCAGTAGACAGGACTAAGCAGGATGTGAAAGGAACGTTACAGCTGTATCCTGTAAGGAAAAGTCTTAAGAGGAACATATGCGAACAATTATAACATTAACACAAGATCTTGCATAAATTCAAGCTTTTTGATGACGAAAGTCTTGCGGCTGCGAAACAAAAACGGCATTTAATAGGCTACTCTGACTTTATTTTCCTTGCGCGTCAGCTTGAAGTGAAGTGTAAAATATTCTCCCCCTCTCACTTGCTTCGTTCACTTAACTTCGTTAAGAAATTAAAAAAATGCACGAGTTATAAGTTTATAAGAATATAGGCAATGGTAGAAAACATAGGGCAGATTAGAAGCTTTGGAATCTATGAAATGTCACGATATCAGCATTATTTAGTATCATAGGAGCTACCAATCCGCTAGCAATCCTCCACCTCTCTCTCTCTCTCTCTCTCTCTCTCTCTCTCTCTCTCTCTCTCTCTCTCGCTCTCTCTCTCTCTCTCTCTCTCTCTCTCTCTCTCTCTCTCTCTCTCTCTCTCTCTCTCTCTCTCTCCTTAATTATTTCTTTAAATCTTCCTATTCTACTATATGGCAATAAATGGTGAATCGAAGGTCGTATAGTGAATGTTAGTGGTTTTATTTCATGTTACAGACAGAAAACAATCAGTCTTGCCATAAATCTTCCTTTGCCACGCTTCAAATGCTCTGAAAATATTGGTTTTATTCTTCATGACAAACCTCTAGGGTTTTACGATACCTTTCTTCAGAGACTTCATTCATTACGTAGAATTGCATATATAATTTAGACAAATTTGTAATGCCCTCGGAGTTAGTTATTGATTTTTTATCCCTTTAAGTAATTATTCACTTCATAAAAGGACACTATACTGTATTTTTCTCCACAATCCAAAGCAAAATGTTTCTTTTTTAAAATTTCCATATAGTTTTATCACTTCTTGTTTCATATAAAGTGAAAATCTAATGACTTTATGCATTATTACTATTATCATTATGGCTTACAGTGTATTCGTGCCAGCAAAAGTATAAAAAAAGTTTAAAATAGTATAAACATTGCAATACATACAGTATGTAATATACAAGTACATGAAGCAGATGAAAATTACCCTTCCATTTTGAATCCATATTCTGAATAGATACAATAATGGTACAATTGATAAATATAATTTCGTATTTTACGCATAGTTGAACTTTGTTACAGAATTTAGTATGTTTTGTTTTGCATTTACTGACAATATATATGTGTGTATACGTATATATATGTATGTATATATATATATATATATATATATATATATATATATATATATGTGTGTGTGTGTGTGTATTTATATGTATATACATATATATACCGTATATATGTATACATACACATATATTGATATGCATATATATACACATATACATATTTATATACACACATATATACATATACATATCTATATACACACCTATATATATACATATACATATATATATATATAATATATATATACATATAAATTATATATATACATATACATATATATACATACATACATATATACATATATATATATATATATATATATATATATAAATATACATATATATATATAAATAAAACTAAAAAAGGCACTATGCTAAAACTCCACATAACCTTTTTTTTTTATAAGCATAATTTTACTGCACACCAACTAACCGTGCGTGTAAGTTTGGGATTTGGGAATTTTGTGGTTCATGAAACTACCTGCTGCGTCATCAGCACCATTTCACCCATTTAGTGGAAACGAATTTTGGAGAACAGTCGGAGAAATATTTTTTTTTTTTTTTAAAGAGGCACATACAAATATTTACACCGCACTAATTAGAATAAGTACATTAACCTACTTTTGTTTGGTTGGAAAAATAGCATGTATCCCAAATTTACATATTTTTCTTTTAAATATTCAAACAATGATTTGGTTATCTTATTTCTTTGTCATTCCTTGATAAATCTAAAACTTTCAAGCTTTTAAATAGCATAAGAATAAGAATCATAGCTAGGTTAAATAGATGTGAACTAGCAAGGTTAACTAGATGTGAACATTTAGAAATAAATAACAGCATATGGATAGAGTAAGATCGCTTTTTAAAACACTATCACTGCATGTACATGAATTTGATATTCACCTGGCTTTATACAATACAATATGCTTTTAAACAAACCACACAGATAAAAGAGGTGGTAGCTTTAAGAAAGAAAAGTATTACTCATTCCAATGGATTTCAAAGTATTTTCTCATGGTTGCATTTATTACATGAAGTCTGTTTCCAATCTCCTTTCACTCTTGTGTTTTTTTTACTACTCCATATTTGTTGTATTCAATTTTTCATCCATTTAGATTTTAACTGTTGTATGTGACTAGCTAATACGACGAGACTTAGTTCAATTGTTCCTTAATAGCATTTCATTATTATATACTTCTTACCCTAATATTTTCTCCAGATTTGGAAAACTTTTGGCTAATTTTCTGGCCCCCTTAGTAACTTACATATTACCGCCTTACTTATTTCACTGCAAAATAAAGTTATTACAACAAATTACTTATGTTTTTTCTAAACAAATATTTCATTTTTTCCACTAACATTCCCTACAGGTCATTCTATTTTGAGTCAACGTTATGTATATCTCATTTTGCTTTGTTTTCAATTTCTTTATTGTTGTACAAATATTGCAATTACGTATATACCTAGTTTTATGTTACATCAGTGAGATATAATCTGGATAACATAGTACAGTATTCTCCACTAGAAGTTCAGATAACGAAAATTTGAGATTTGAAATTGATGTTTACATTCTACTGGCGGTTAAGAGCGTTTTCTTTTTTCTTCCCTTTAGAATGACGGATCATATATATTTAGCAAAGTACCTACCTAGTGTGTGTGTGTGGGAGGGGTGTATGTGTGTGTGTACTGTATGTATGTATTTGTTTGCATAAACGACTCCTTTAAATACATACAACATTAATTAGAATAATTTCATCATTCACAAATACTAAGAAATCTGACTGGGAAATGTTACGCATGGACCCAAACATCATTTTAAAAATTTTAAGTTCTATAAAATAAGTAGATTTATTTAAAATGTTCATCACTCTGCCTTTTTCACAATTAGCTCTAGATGAAATAACTTTACAGGAGAATTGAAATGCTGTAATTTATGAAGTATTTAGGAAATTTATTTTTATTAAAATAATTGATAAAAGCTATATTATAAAATTACAGAAACTTTTCCAGTTTCATAAGAACTAGATAACTATGACATTTTTTTTTTTTCCAGGTTCAGTGACAACGCTGGTGCTGATTCTACTGTCAGCCGTCGTCTACGTGGCAGGAGGACCCATGAAGCCCACTGTGACCAAAGGCCCTTTGCTTACTCCTGTGAAAGGGAAGGATTCCAGTGACGATGGCATCGCCAAACATCATTTTTCGAAATTTTTCAGGGACATGTTTGAAACCAGTCATGATCTAACAGCACTAGAATCTCTACAGAAATTTTCTGAGATTCCTCCAGAAGCTGTTGGAGAAGGGGAAAGTGCTTGGGAAGCGGCTGAAGTCGAGCCAACTCTTTCTGAAGGAAAGGGTCAAACCAATAGCAAAGAAGGCAGTGCGGGAAAGAAGGAGAAATATGTCTGGATTGCTACACCGAACTGGACAAGGAGCTGGAAAGCTGCGCAAAGGGACGCTGCAGCCAGTACAGGCATGCTTATTACTAAAGCAGGGAAATTGCCTGGAAGAGAAGAAATTGGGAAAGATGCATTTTTGAATCCAGGTGAAAACGTAAAGGAAGGAAAGAAAGAGAAATATGTTTGGATTGCTACACCGAACTGGACAAGAAGCTTAAAGACTGCTAAAAAGGAGGCTGCCAGTATGTTGCCACCATTTACTGACATCAAAGAAATCATTGGAGAAGAAATCAAAGAAGTAACCCCGGAAGATGTCATTAAACAAAAAGAGGAGAAATATGTGTGGTATGCTGTACCAGATTGGGAATCAAGTCAGCAGGTTGCTCAAAAAGGTGCTGACGATGCTCTCCCATCTTCTGATAATCAGCATCATCGCCAAAAGAGGTTCATCCATCCTTACAAATTACGCCTGATTGCTGTCCCAGTTAGCATCTTCAACTACCTTGGTTTCTTGCCAATCAAAATCCCTGGCTTACCTTATCATGATGATCTCCCACCCCCAGATTACACTTACTACAACACTGTGCAGGATCTCAGATCACACGAAAGGGAAAAGTATTTCTTCTAACTCTTAAGACATGTTGTTAATATTAAGATTATTATTTGTGTTGTAAATAGTTACCTCATATTGTTAATATTATTTTAAAATAGATCTAGAGGTATTGTTAGGCTTAATTGTTTTTGTATTAGACTGTTGGAGAAGGAGGTTTTGTAATAAGATGCTGGGAAGGAACAGCTAAAAGTATAAATATTCAATAACATGGGGTAATTTCCATAAACTGAAAATCTTGTAAAACAAATTTACCCAAAACTGCAAAGTAGTGCCAAAGTTCATTTCTGGGAAACGAAATGTAAATGAACTAATATTTTTGTTTCTAATTCATTCCCCATTGGTTTTGAATTATTTTTGGAAACGGGTTCTATCTTAAGAATTATACAGTTGTTATATTTACTAAAATATATTGCATTTTTGTATTGTTTTATGTCTTTGATAATAGTTATTTACAGACGTGATTCTACATGATATACTTCTCTTCCTTATCCAGCAAAATAAATATTTCTAGAGACTCTTCTTTGATATCCTTATCTATATAATATATGTGTGTATATATATATGGCATGGCTGGACGATACTTTTTTATTCAACAAGGCACTGAATAAATGTACGATTATGGAAAAAACCTTTACTCAACTAATTCATTAGAATTTGCATTTTTTCCTTAACGGACTGCATATATTTAATATTTATGCCCATGATGATCAGGTATCTCGTGAGTAAAAAAAAAGAAAAAAAAAGTACAATACAAGAATATTGTTCTTTCACGAAGTAAGGTTTTGGAATTCTTTCATTAATATAGTTTGAATAATGCAAAGCATTAAGAAGTAACCCAAAAAGTCAGATAAGATAGTTTAAATGAATTAAATGCGACCGTTTTACTTTCCTCAATCTAAAAACAGTTACACAAATAATATGATTTCAGCTGTTATAATACAATGATTTTCACTTTGTGATATCAGAAATTAGTATGCATCGTTAGCTCCAACGTAGCCACCGATTGAGTAGATAATGAGTATTATGGGAAGCTTGGATATAACCTTGTTTGAATTAATCCATTCATGTTCCACTTGAATGGGTGAAAATTCAACAAAATGTTTTTTGGCGTTACTAACTATTTGTATCATCATATTTTTGGTTATCTGCTCCTAGAGAATATTGAAATATTGATATTCAAAGTAACTTTAGTCTCCTAGTTTGTATGATTTCGAGTCAAGATGATTAGTTTTACAAAAGCCATTACATATTCAAATGGGCACTGCTTCAGGTGGTAAGGAGCGATCTTAATGGAAGTAATCCTATTTATTAATAGACATTCTTGTACATTCAAAAATATAAATCCAAATCCTCTGCCGCTGTAAATATAATTATATGAAAAATTTAAGGGAGTGGCTATGGTGTAAGAATCGCTCACAGAATTATTAATGAAATCTCTACTGGGGCAAAGAAGAAGAAGCATATACCCATCAATAAGAGAGATGGAACTGTTATAACAACAGAAGATCAAGAATGACAGCGTTGGATGGAACACTTCAGTGAGGTTATGAATAGGAGATAAGAAGGGAATAATTTGACTGACATATCTGAAGCTGATGAAGACCTTGATGTGCCCATGACTGAATTCGGTGTTTTAAGTCGGAACTATCATTAAAAAACTCATGAGATGGAAAGCCACTGGATACGATGGATTAACTGCTGAGGTAATACCGACTGAAAAAAAAAGAAAAAAAAAATGACTAATAGCAATTAGTACAGACGCATCACACTTACGTCAGTTGTTATGAAAATATATAGTACATTTATTCTAAAGAGAATGGAGAGAAACATTAATGAAAAGCTGAGAGATGAACAAGCAGGATTTAGAAAAGATAAAAGTTGTACTGACCAAATTTTCAGTTTGAGACATGTTGTACAGCAATGCGTAGATTATAGAAATCCACTTTTGATGGCATTTGTGGACAATGAAAAACTCTTTGTGGAGAGTCCTGCATTATTATGGAATTCCTCATAAATATGCGAATTTGATTAAGTCTGTTCATGAGCATAGCAAGTGCAAAGTTAATGTTAATGGAGTCCTATCAAATGAATTTCCAGTGAACAGCGGAGTACTCCAAGCCAATGAAATGTGTTGCCACCCATGTTGTTTATCCTCCTCATGGATTTTGTAATGCGTAGAACAGTCGGGGATGGAGGAAAAGGACTGGACTGGATTGGTAATAAGAAATTAGCAGACCTAGAGTATGATGATGATGCTTTCCTTATTAGCAGAACACCACGGGACTTGCAATGTTTTCTTTTACCAAAATGCATGAAATATCACACGAGGTTGGGCTCAAAATAAATATATTAAAGACAGATGAAGAGAACGGAATATGCAATGGAAGATGAAATATCATTGGGAGGAGAAAGGATTAATGAGGTAGAATCATTCAAGTACCATTACCCAAATTCTGAAGCGCGAGACTATTAGTTTTCATTTTGGGTCATAATTTGCTAAGAAAAAATCTCATGCTTAATCCGAGAACTTTTGGCAATAAAGATAGAGAATGGAATTGATGGCCAAAATCAAATGAAAAATGGATGATGTTACATTGTAAAGAAAAGTAATTCCCAAACAACATGTGTCATTGAACAATAAATGAATTAATCAATAAATTACTATATTTAGATAACTATTTTGGAAGACTGTCTGATAGAAGGGGAGTTCTGTCATTATCAAAGCCCTTAATTTGAAGAAATGAATGGTCCTTGCTATTGTATTTCCTTTAGCCAGTTTACTTAGTTTTACCATAAAAGTTAATCAACCATTTTCCTTTACATGACACTTTCTGTTCGTTTTCTGTTGCTTGATCCAAAATTTGTGGATAACTATGACACTATTTGCGAAAAACTGATGTAATTATTCTTCAAATTCTTTTGGGGAAAGAATTATGATAATTTTATTTTGGAGGTCCCGTTAAATAAATTAAAGTTATATGTTTTATAACTTCTCTATTTCGGCACAAATGCAACAGAAATTTGGTTATAATTGATGAATAAACAAACAAGCCCATGCATTATTGGGCGTTCAGTGAAGAAAAATTGTCACCTAGTGAGAAATTTGGTCTACTAGATCAAACAAATCCCCAAGATTAACAGGAATTATTATGGAATGGAAAAGTTACCCTTCCAGTAGACTTTGATGTCCGTTTTCATTTAAAGAAGAATTCGTTAATGATTATATATTTTTTCTTTCCGACTTAAAGCGCCTACTATTACGTATGTTTATAAATTTATTATTGCATAAATTCTAATAAAATTCGATAATGAATTAATGTTGGCATATAGTGCCTAACACATACTTTTGAAAGTTCAAAATAAATGATTGAATAGCTTTCATTTTCAAATACAAATGTCACAGAATGTAAACAATCCAGCCTTCTCGGCTCAAATTGGCCGAAATTGCCCGGAATTCCGGAGTAGCCTGACAGACTAACAGTGACAAAATACTATAACGTTAGCCAAGAGTAAGATTGCATATCTTGTTTAGTAGTATTCATTTTTTTACAGCGTGTTCTATAAGTAGGCTACACACGACTAATATATACCAGCGCATTATGTTAATAATATCAGAATCTAAGCTGTTAGACAGTGTGTAAGCAATTTAAACAAATTATGCCTAAAACTTTGTAAATGTTGTAGGTTAAACAATAGGCCTACATCCATGAGACTTGAAAGTGTATGTCAACAAACACCAATGCTTATCAATAGTCAACATATTCAACATGACCCCCGATAAGGATGTTATGATAAGTGGCCTGGTTTAGTATTCTACTTCTTATTTGGTCCTCCCTTTGGATCAATAGCCGTAAGAGATGGTGATGATGGCGACGAATCCTTAACGACGAGCCATAAAGACATCTTCGTTATACCTTGGGTAACAAGGCAAAATGAAGGTCTTTTAAATATACTCCGAGTACAATTTAAATGACTTTGGGTATAATAAACTAAACTTTATACAACAACTGATTCACGTAGAACATTCTGATGCACTGCATACTTTTGTAAACAGACAGCATCTTACGTGAGATATGACAAATATTCAAACATAAATTTACGGCTGTATAATTATTGAGAGTTTAGCATTTGCTAATAATAACCAATAAACATAAGCCAAAGCTAGTTATACCTGATAATAAATGAACATGAGAAACCTAAAGAAGCTTTTGAGTAATGAAATTTATCATAGTTTGGCATGGAAAGTTGGCCCTCACGAAATAAGTACTCTATTATTCCTTTGATGCGAATTCATTAATGCTCTATCTAGCTTCGTTCAAACAGAGCATGGGTCGAATATTAGAAAGTTTTGTTCTAGAATTGATATCTACAGTTGACTTAAACAGATTCAGGAAAATTATGCTAATCTCGTTTATATTTATGACGGTTAAATTCGTCAATTTTCTAGCCATTGAAAGTTCCTATCAAATCACAATTCACATTTATGGCAGATGATCATGGCGTCATTAATAGCCTGCAGTATTAAATATATGCTTGTGTATATAATAAGGGCCACATAAGGTGGTGAACCTTTTCTTGTGAGGTAGGACCAGATAAGCAGAACAAAAACTATATAAAAAATTAAACATTCCTCTAGTCGTAAAAGACATATAAGCACAGAAACACTAGCTATGCTAACATATGTAAGCTCTATTTCTTATCAATTATCATGAATCCTTATTCCTAATTTCAGATAAAAAATATTAATACTATTGTTGGTAAATATCTTGACCAGTTAACCGAGATAACGTCCTTTTATTGACAGATCTTGATAAGTATAAATTGTGGACTTCTGTCAATTTTACAGTTGAAATATCTTTGGTTGTAATATATGAAGTCACTCTTTAGTTTTACAGCAATTATGCTTAATGTAACTTACGTATAACTGACGTGTATTTGATTTATCATTTCACCTTTGAGATAAAATCCTTTTCGGCTGAAACATAAGCATTTTTCAATCATTTTCTTCACATTATCCAAACTTGACAAGAATAAAACTGCGCATTAAAAGATTAACATTACTTTTGCTCCAAACCAGTGATATGTTTTGAATTAAAACCATGTAAAGGAAAAATGTATCAACGAAAATTTACGAAGAATAAACTTAAAATACATTTTCTTTCTTTGCGGAAGCATTAGCTAAATACAACGATCTTTGCACTGGATTATCTTTCATGTTTACTGAATCGTCTACTATCCAGGAAAAGAAATGTTTCAACATATCAGAGACCTCCACCAAACCTAGCATATCTGGTGTCTCTTTTCATTTGTGTTGTATCTAGCGCTTTGTAAACTCTTCTCCGATATGATGGTCGAGGTAAAGTTTTAAAAAGAAATCCATTTAACATTTTTTAACAGTTTAAGGGATATTTAGAGTTATATTAGCAAGTAAATAGATTTAAGTTAGCCAGCATTATTGAACGTAGCCACCAGAATAATAATTACCTTAGTCTGTGCTATAATAATAAAAGAAAACGATAACGCGACTTATAAAAGAAAATATTATCTAGGGGTACTAATTTATTATTAGTGAGAAACATTACAAAATTTTATTAAAATTCAAGGACATAGTAGAAAATTTTATGGATAGACGATTTAAAAACTATTCGACGGAGAACAAAGAATGTATCAACACAAAAATACGTGATTTCATAGAACAAGATTTTTGAAAAAAGAAATTGCAATTGAATTCGCTTTGAGAAATTTCACAGAGCTTAATGACAATTGATATTGTAGAGTTACGAGTGTATTGTTTGATTAATTACAAAATACCAGGATTAAGCCACATTTTATTCTATTCTTCAGTTCGTCTTTGTAACACTATAACTTTGTTGTGTCCATTAGAAGAATCAATGTCTAGCTTAACAATTATCTAACGTTTTAATGGTTTGGACCTGATGGATTTCATGATTTAGGCCATATGGCCAAGCTCAGGGGTCAAAAGGGAATTGTAACTATGGAAAACCTACAGTTGTACCATTCACTTCTTGTTTACGAGGCGGGACAGCACACAGGAAAGGAATAAGCGAGAACGGGAAGCAAAAATTGAAGTAAAAGGCTGCATGCTGTAATGCCTACGGTGTACCGCATGACGTGCATTGCGGCACTACCTGATTTCTTGTCAGTATGGAATGACCTCGTTTAACACGTCTAAAATCAGATTTGTAAGGAATAATAAAATGACATTAAAAGCTGAGACAAGTAGCCGTTGTTTATGGTATCTTTTATATTGTAGAAGACTATATTAATTCTTTCAGCCAGTTAAAAAGTTGATTCATCAATTATCTTGGCAGACAGAAGAACTGCAATAATGTCTGTACTAACACTTGAAAATAGTAGTAGTTTATTCTAACCATAATTCTTGACCACCAAAGAACAATCTAAGACCCTTAAATAGCCTTGGTAAAACGCATCAACATACATCATGTTTTAGGGAGAAATTTATTCCTTTTACAATTGTGAAAGAATTAAAATTCATGATAGGAACAGTCACTGGGGTCGGTATGACATTCAGATGGAAAGATTTAAGGCCCTGAACACACAGACCAGCTTTGCTCAATAAACTTTTCCTCTCTGAGACCTAAGCATAGCATACGCAATTATGCTGGTTCCGAATGACGGTGATTGGGCAGTCAAAGCCTGCCCCTGGCAGGGATTGCAACAGGATCAAATGCTGTCCAATAACATGGATCGTAGGAGACGCAACAGGAAAATTGCGTTTTATTATGGCTATGTGCGCTAAGATAAAATAAAAAAGGAAGGGGAAGATGTGGTGTAAACAGTGGCATTATAGAAAAAAAGGCTTAGGTAGTCATGTGGCAATATTGCGGGAATTGACAAATGGACCAAAGTAGATTTTAACATGAGAATGAACCCTACATTTTATAAACTATCTGAAGTTAAACCATATATTAGGAAACAAGACACTATCGTAAGGCAGAGCATTCGGCTGAAGCTCGACAAGGCTACAGACCAATTTTCTCGATTTGTACAGTAATTTGTCTAATTACTGCAGTAAGTGAATTTCTGTTTCTTTACACATCTTCTCCTACATCTCACAGACATGCTTGTTGTCGATATAACCATATCAAGTTCACAATCAACTCTTAGAGGCCAATGTTCCTTGGACATATCTGACAGTTGGTAGTGGGGCACGATAAGTGACAGGTCATGGGTACTGCCTCACAACGTCAGTTACTACATTTGTCAACACCTTCATACCTAAACAGAAATCACATCGATACTTCGATAAACAATAGGAGAAACCTCTATGACACTTTGATCAAATGTTGTCAACATTTCTGACGTCACACCAAGTAAAGTTTGTCGAACAAAGCTTGCCCGCGTGAACGGCGTTTAACAGGAAAAAACCTACAATTAAATCTAAGTAAAATTTAAGAGGCCAAACATCATGTAGGAAAGAAGATCGTGGGAAATACGTAAATTAAATGACTAAAATGTGGATGCAATGCCTACAGTACACTTCGTAATATGTACTGACAACACTAATCACATCTTGTTAGTGAGAACATCGACCCAGCCAAATTTTAAGCTCTTCAGGATTCCTTAATTTCCTTTAATGTAGCTTTAACTAAACTTACAGGTTATGTTACCTTTTTTACAAAAAAAAAAGAAAAAAAAGTGTTACATTGTGCACAGTAGATTACCATCTCACGCACCACTGTTTGCTTTTAAATATTGAGTATTAATTAAGTTTTGGATTTCATCAAACCAGTTCAGAGAAAGAATATATGGCCGAAGCATTACAGAGCTTCGATTAGGAAATTTTACTCACTCCCCATTCTTTCAACATCATAGAACAATTAATATCCTTTCAAGTAAAATATCCTCTTCCGATCTAATCACAAAAACTCAAGCAATCTTGTAAGCAATAGACCTTCGGTTCCAATTTTCAATTTAATCCTAATGAAAAATACATATGGCTAAAAGTGAACCCATACTTTTTATGCTTTAATGTAAGGCGATAATTACTGCACACTCAGCTGCAACAACTACCAGGCTTATCTGAACAAAAATTGCTTTATGAAATCCCGTTAATCACTCCTTCAATTTCTAAGTTCCTTTACCAGACCCTTTAACAGAAAGCAGACCTTGCATGAAAAAACAATCCCTAGTATTTGCATTAAAAATTTGGGAGCTTCTACTTCACTATTTACCTCAATTCTGTTATATACTATTTATATAAAAAATTTTTACTGCTGCCTTCACGTCTCAGATTTTCTCAGTTTTACCTCTTAAGGACCAATATCTTCAGTTCATTCTATTATGCACATAACTTCGCAATACCAACGTTACCAGAAATGTTTGCTCCAATATAAACAAAAAATTACTGGCTCTTTAATTACCCTAACGTGAAAGCTATCTTAAAGTTTTATATTTAAAGAGACCTTTCTCGAATTTTCCAAATTTTTACACCATACTAAATTTTGTTAGGCATAAGATGACCGGCAAGCCCCAGAACATCAAGATTATATAATAGTCTTAATAAAAATGCAGTGCCCAACCACTGCACGCCCAAATGCAGGGCCAAACTTCTGCACGCACCAATGCAGTGCCCAGCCCCTACTGACCCAAATGCAGAACCCAACCACTTCAGGCCCAAATGCAGTGCCAAACCACTGCAAGTCCAAACACAGTGCCCAACCGCTACAAACCCAAATGCAGTGCCAACCCCTGCGAGCCCAAATGCAATGCCCAACCCCTGCTGACCCCAATGCAATGCTCAAACACTTCAGGCCCAAATGCAGTGCCAATTTCCTACAAGTTCAAATGCAGTACCAAACCCCTGAAGGCCAAATGCAATGCCCAACCCCTGCTGGACAAAAGGCTGTGCCAAACCCTTCACGCCTAAATGAAGTGTCAAACCCCAGAACGCCATAACGCAGTGCCCAAACCCTGTAAGTCCCAATAAAGTATCCTAACCCTACAGGTGAAAAAGCAGTGTCAAACCCCTGAACGCCATAATGCAGTGTATAACCCCTGCTGGCCCAAATGCAGTGCCAAACCCCTTCAAGCCCAAATGTAGCGCCAGACCTCTGCAAGTCCAAATGCAGTACCCAACCCCTTTACGCCCAAATGCAGTGACTAACCCTTCAAGGCCCAAATGCAGGGCCCAACCCATGCAGGCTCAAATGCAACGCTCAACCCCTGCAAGCCCAAATGCAGAGCCCAACCCCTTCAGTCCAAATGCAGTGTACAACTCCTTCACGCTCAAATGCAGTGCCCAACCCTTGCAGGCCGAAATGCAGTGCCCAACACCTTTTGGTCCAAATGCCGTGCCCAATCCCTTCAGTCTCAATACAGTGCCAAACCCCTGCAAGTCCATGTGCAGTGCCAAACCCCTTCAGGCCCAAATGCATTGCCCAACCCCCCCCAGGCCAAAATGCAGAGCCCAGGTACTGCAGGCCCAAATGTAGTGGCCCATCTTTGCAAGCCCAAATGCAGTGACCGATCCTTGCATGCCCAAATTCAGTGCCCAACCAGTGCATGCCCCAATGCAGTGCCCAACCACTGCAGGCCCCAATGCAGTGCCCAAAACCTGCATGCCCAAATGCAGTGCCTATACTCTGCGAGACTAAATGCAGTGCTCAATCACTGCTGGTCCCAATGCAGTGCCCAGCCACTGCAGGACCCAATGCAGTGTCCAACCTCTGAAAGCCCAAATGCAGTGCCCAACCACTGAACGCCATAATGCAGTGCCAAACCATCGCAGACTCCAATGCAGTGCCCAACCTCTGCAGGCCTAAATGCATTGCCCAACCCCTTCAGTCCCAAATGTAGTGACCAACCAATGCAAACCTAAATGCAGTGCCCAATTCCTGCATGACCAAATGCAGTGCCATACCGTTGCAGGCCCAAATGAAGTGGCCCATTCCTGCATGCTCAAATGGAGTGCCCAACCCCTGCAGGCCCAAATACAGTATCCAACACCTGCAGGTCAAAATGCAGAGCCAAAACCCTGCAGGCCAAATTGTAGCCCCCAGCCCCTGCACGTCCAAATACAGTGCCTAAACCCAGTAGGCCTAAATGGAGTGCCAAACCCCTCCAGGCCAAATATAGTACTAAAATCCTACACACCCAAATGAAATGCCCAACCACCGCAAGCCCAAATGCAGCGCAAAACCCTTGATCACAAAATCAGTTCCTAACCCCTGCAGGTCCAAATTCAGTGCCAAACCACTGAAAGCCCCAATGCAGTGCCCAAACCCTTCAGGCACTAATGCAGTGCTCAATCCCTGCTGGACCAAATGCAGTGCCACACCCCTTCAAGCCTATAGGTAGTACCACATCCTTGCAAGCCCAAATGCAGGGCCCAACCCCTTCAGACCCAAATGCAGTGCCCAACCCCTGCAGGCCCAAATGCAGTGACCAACCCCTTCAGGCCCAAATGCTGTGCCAAACCCCTGCTGGACCAAATGCAGTGCAAAGCCCCTTCAGGCCAAAAGATAGAACCAAACCCCTGCAAGTCCAAATGCAGTGCCCAACTTCTTCAGTCCAAATGCAGTGCCAAATCCCTTAAGGCCCAAAGGTAGTACCAAATCCCTGCAAGTCCAAATCCAGTTACCAACCCTTACAGGCCCAAATGTAGTGCCCAAGTCCTGCAGGCCCAAATGCATTGCCCAACCCCCCCAGGCCAAAATGCAGAGCCCAGGTACTGCAGGCCCAAATGTAGTGGCCCATCTTTGCAAGCCCAAATGCAGTGACCGATCCTTGCATGCCCAAATTCAGTGCCCAACCAGTGCAGGCTCCAATGCAGTGCCCAACCTCTGCAGGCCTAAATGCAGTGCCCAACCAGTGCAGGCTCCAATGCAGTGCCCAACCTCTGCAGGCCTAAATGCAGTGCCCAACCCCTTCAGTCCCAAATGTAGTGACCAACCAATGCAAACCTAAATGCAGTGCCCAATTCCTGCATGTCCAAATGCAGTGCCATACCGTTGCAGGCCCAAATGAAGTGGCCCATTCCTGCATGCTCAAATGGAGTGCCCAACCCCTGCAGGCCCAAATACAGTATCCAACACCTGCAGGTCAAAATGCAGAGCCAAAACCCTGCAGGCCAAATTGTAGCCCCCAGCCCCTGCACGTCCAAATACAGTGCCTAAACCCAGTAGGCCTAAATGGAGTGCCAAACCCCTCCAGGCCAAATACAGTACTAAAATCCTACACACCCAAATGAAATGCACAACCACCGCAAGCCCAAATGCAGCGCAAAACCCTTGATCACAAAATCAGTTCCTAACCCCTGCAGGTCCAAATTCAGTGCCAAATCACTGAAAGCCCCAATGCAGTGCCCAAACCCTTCAGGCACAAATGCAGTGCTCAATCCCTGCTGGACCAAATGCAGTGCCACACCCCTTCAAGCCTATAGGTAGTACCACATCCTTGCAAGCCCAAATGCAGGGCCCAACCCCTTCAGACCCAAATGCAGTGCCCAACCCCTGCAGGCCCAAATGCAGTGACCAACCCCTTCAGGTCCAAATGCTATGCCAATCCCCTGCTGGACCAAATGCAGTGCAAAGCCCATTCCGGCCAAAAGATAGAACCAAACCCTTGCAAGTCCAAATGTAGTGCCCAACCCCTGCAGGCCTAAATTCAGAGTGCAAACCCTTCAGGCCCAAATGCAGTGCCCAACTTCTTCAGTTCAAATGCAGTGCCAAATCCCTTAAGGCCCAAAGGTAGTACCAAATCCCTGCAAGTCCAAATCCAGTTACCAACCCTTACAGGCCCAAATGTAGTGCCCAAGTCCCGCAGGCCCAAATGCAGTGCCCAAACCCTTCAGGCACAAATGCAGCACATAACCCTTGATCACAAAATCAGTTTCTAACCCCTGCAGGTCCAGATTCAGTGCCAAACCACTGAAGGCCCCAATGCAGTGCCCAATCCCTGCAGGATAAAATGCAATACTAAACCCCTGTAAGTCCCAATAAAGTATCCAAACCCTTCAGGCACAAATGCAGCGTCAAACTCCTGAACGCCATAATGCAATGCCAAACCCGTTCAGGCCCAAATGTACTACCAAACCCTTGCAAGGCCAAATGCAGGGCCCAATCCCATCACACTAAAATGCAGTGCCCTACCCCTGCAGGCCCAAATTCAGTGCCCAAATCCTGCAGGCCCAAATGCAGTGACCAATCCCTTCAGGCTCAAATGCAGAGCCCAAACCCTGCAGGCCCAAATGCTTTGACCAACCCCTTTAGGCCCAAATGCAGTGCCCAACCCATGCAGGCCCAAATACAGTGCCCAACCCATACAGGCCCAAATGCAGTGCCCAACACATTTTGGTCCAAATTCAGTGCCAAACCCCTTCAGTCCAAATGCAGTGCCCAACCCCCTCACGTCCAAATGCAGTGTTCAACCCTTGCATGCCCAATTGCAGTGCCCAACACTTTTTTATCCAAATGCAGCGCCCAACCCCATAAGTCCCAATACAGCGCCAAACCCAAGCAAGTCCATATGCAGTGCAAAACCCGTGCAAGTCCAAATGCAGTGACAAACCCATACAAGCAAAAATGCTTTGCCCAAACCTTGCAGGCCAAAATGCAGAGCCCAAATACTGCAGGTCCAAATGCAGAGCCCAGCCCCTGATGAACCAAATGCGGTGCCCAACCTCTGCACACCCAAATGCAATGTCGAACACCTACAGTCCTAAAAGCAGTGCCAACCCCTACAGGCCTAAATGCAGTGTCCAACACCTACAGACCAAAATACAGTGTCAAATCCCTGTAGGCCAAAATGTAGCCCCCAGCCCCTGCATGTCCAAATAGAGTGCCTAAACCCAGTAAGCCCAAATACAGTGCCTAAACCCAGTAAGCCCAAATACAGTGCCAAACCCCTGCAGGCCCAAATATAGTGCCCAACCTCTGCACCTCCAAAATACAGTGCCCAACTCCTCCATGCCCAAATACAGTACTAAACCCTTGCACACCCAAATGCAATGCCCAGCCTCAGCAGGACCAAATGCAGAGCATAACCCTTGATCACAAAATCAGTTCCTAACCCCTGCAGGTCCAAATTCAGTCCAAAATCACTGCACGCCCAAATGCAGTGCCAAACCAATGCAAGCCCAAAAGAAGTGCCCAACCCCTACATTCCAAAAAAAAGCCAAACATAGGCATGCTCAAATGCAGTGCTAATTCCCCGTAGCCCAAAATTCAATACCCAAACCCTTCATGCCCAAATACTGTGTCAAACTCCTTCAGGCAAAAAAAAAAAAAAAAAAAAAAAAAAAAAAAAAAAAAAAAAAACTCCTAACCCTGCAAGTGTAATGTTTATAATTGTAATGTTTATTACCATAGATGCCTTACGACAAAGCCGCCACTTGTAATACCATATAAGGAGATAAACTTGAGCAAATATGTAATAGAAAACACTTTCTAGTAGGATTAAAGCGATATGTTTTATTAAATGCCATTTTTTTGTTTGAATATCGGGTAATACTTGCAATACCCTTGTTGGGGCCATGTAGACTATCTAATGTTCATGTTGGACACTTTGGAACCCCTTCGATACAGACTCGTCTTCTCCAGTAACACCAGAACTTTGTTCCTAAATAACCTTTAAACCTTTGAGTGTTGTATAAAATAATTCGTAATATGCCTTTAGTATTTGACAAATTAAAATATATTATTAGAATATGGCCATATATTTTCCTGGATATTCTTTTTAACTATTTTGTAAGAGGAATACACATTAGCTTTTCCATTGAACGACTTCTTGCTTCCAATGACATTTTATTTTCTATATTACATAGTATTTGACAAAATGGTTGCAGAATATCTTCATAATCATTAACATATCATCAGACTGAGATTTACATTGCATAAAATGACAAATTTCAAAAGAAAAAAAAATACGTTCTTAATAGCAGATTACTTACGCTTCAGGATTGCCAACTTTAATGTGTTAAGAAAAACGAAACTGCAATTCTTTTAATATTTGTCACAATTGCAAAAGAAATTTTAACTGAAGTACAATCTAACTCTAATCATCATTAAAGTAACGTCGAATCCTGCATAATTGAAGCTAAATTGGCAGTTCTGCTTCGTTTCCTCATAAATTTCATCATTTATGACTTAATATTCCAGACTTACTAAGACAGCTACATCATATGAAATCGAAGTAAAAGTAGGTAAATGAAATGTAGTATATAAAGTAGATCCACAGTTACTATCCAGATGATCAAAATCCTTTGTGATATAGTGTACACTGCTGATAGTTCCTTTAAAATTTAGATTAGAAGGTTTGCGAATAAATGTATGCCCTGATCTTTGCCTTTCCAATAGGAATAGTCTTCAAACATACAATTAAAAACTATCAATAGGTACATGAACTGATTACTTCCCTGTCCACTGGGCAATAGGGCAGCAAACCTTTCAAATTTAAATAAAAGAGGAATTATACTAAGACGATGAAATAAAATTTATCAAGAGTGAAATTTCAACTTTATTTGTTATCCAAGTGACTATATTTTTTCTCTAAATAAAAGAATTCTAGCCAATTAATTTGTTGGCAATTCTGGAACCGCTCCTGTTGTACAGTACCAATAAATCTTTTGCTAAAACGGCAAGCGAGTATTTCTCTTTACGATTTTTTTCGTGTCAAGATACTTCTAATTTAGACGTTTCAATGTAAATTAAATTTCTATTCCTTATTTCATTCATATTTCATATAAAAGAAAGATTATATCTAATTAAAAGAAAAAATGCAAAAGCTTCTTTATTGTTTTCGCCAATTTGGCCATGTTCTAAAAGATATCAATAGATGGCCTCAGTGATGCCATTTTGGAAGTTAAATGCTCTGGTTTTGATGAATGTTTAAGGAGTTACCTCCTGATGTCCTTAGCCAATAGGGACACTCCAAAAATCTCCTGATGTCTTTAGCCAATAGTAACAATATAGAAACTGGTGTCCTTAGTCAATGGAACACTCCATTCGGGCAAACTGTTATGAATGGCTGTTTGCGCTTTCAATTAGGCAAAAGAGCTAAACGCTAGTTCAAGAAATACCATTGTAAAATTGTTTTGATACTTATTTTAAATGAATATATAAGAATTTTTTAATATGATAAGTTATATTTATCAGTTATTGCTATTATGCAACGAAGTAACCCAAAAATGCATTTTTGTCAATATTTAATGAGTGTTTATAAACAAGGCCAAACCATTTATATTTTATTGTCGTAAATATATCATGTACTTTGAATACCAAAAAAATTTAAATAATTATGTTTCCCAGTATTTTTATAACAAGAAATGCGGTCTAGGCTGAGGAAGTCAGTTACTTTGAATCAATGCAATAAATCAACTCGAGAAGGCCTTATCAGTTCATATTTTTTTACATCGAAAAATATCCAGACCTAAATCTGAAAACAGATCATTTGCAAGTTACAGAGAGAGAGAGAGAGAGAGAGAGAGAGAGAGAGAGAGAGAGAGAGAGAGAGAGAGAGAGAGAGAGAGAGAGAGAGGCAGCCATTTGTAATCCAATACAGGACAACGGGCTTACATGTCCTTACTCATGTCCGGGGTTTGGCCATTTTCATCACCACGCTGGCCACTGCAGATTAGTGATGGTGGGAGATTTTATCTGAGCACTCGCAGCAAACCAACCTAGTATGGGTGGCCCTGATCCTGGCGATACTAAAACTCTTTCCCCAAGTGAAGATATCAGCCATAGTCAGCAAAGCTGTACTAGTGAGGGACACCTGCACTAGGTTGGTTTGCTGCAATTGGTCAGGCAAAATTCTCCCACCATAACCAATCTACAATATCCAGAGTGGACATGTATTAAGTCCGAGGCCTTTGTCCTACAGTGGACTAAAAACGGCTGATTTTGTTGTTGTTTTATATATATATATATATATATATATATATATATATATATATATATATATTAATAATATCAAAGCGCCAGCGCTAGTAACTCACACAAATTAAAATAATTGCATTTAATTGTAATTTGTGAGAATTTCTAGTTTCAAATTTTATAGCTTTAAATCATTAGATTTCGTATAGCTTTAGAATGTTCGTTTTAGATATTTATGAACTTATATTTATACAGTGCATCTATTTCTTAGGCTCTGATGATGGAAGATAGATTTTCCGAAAGCTAAGCAATAAAGATGTATATCATAACCCTGGTACTATTATTCGTGTATATATATATATATATATATATATATATATATATATATATATATATATTATATACACACATGCACACACACATGTATATGTATATATATATATATATATATATATATATATATATATATATATATATATATATATATATATATATATAATGCATACATACAAAAGGAATAGTTTCGAGTCCAATGGAGGACAAAGGCCTCTGACATGTCTGGGGTTTGGCCAGTTTTCATCAGCACGCAGACCAGTGCGGGCTGGTGATGGTGGGAGATTTTCGTCTGATTGCTTACATCAAACCAACTTTGTTGATCATGGCTATAAGCAAACCCTTTTCACCACGTTAAGGTATCGCCACTCAATATATATATATATATATATATATATATATATATATATATATATATATACATATATATAATGCAATTAACATTTACTTTAATTAGGCCATACTTATATGGATATTTAGTTCTCTTGCCCAATCATCAATATCATTTTCTTAGAGAAGCTACAACCCTCCTTGGTCCAATGTGACATACTCGTATAGATTCTGAGCCGATAACATCCTCTGAAGTTATAGCCTGGCAATGACTTCAATTACAGACCTAAACTCCTCTCAATAGATTAACTAAACCAGCACTTGTCTTCCACTGTTCAAACGGGTCATTAAAGGAGAGGAACCAAATATGCAATTAAACCCCAATGGGATGTACACATTATTAGTAGGCCAGGCCACTTCCAAATTGAGGATCATAATAACCATATCATTAATATTTAATCCCCTATTCTATACAGATGGCTTAAATGGAGGTGAATCATATACGCAACTACATAAGCAATCTATTCATAGGGGCCACATTGAATCCATAGCTTTAATTTCAAACCATAATTGCCCTAACAATAGAGAGTAGATGCATCCACGTCTTCTCCCTAGCAAGCGTGAAGAGATAAATGTGTTATAGGCCGATAGTATTTCAGTGAAGTAGATTTTATACACACACACACACACACACACACACACGCATATATATATATATATATATATATATATATATATATATATATACACACACACATCTATACATATATAAGTATATATATACA
>NC_090764.1:47236715-47249215 GCF_036898095.1 Palaemon carinicauda
GGGTGGGGGAGCTAAAAAGAGGTCAGAGAACTTCTAATGCAAGGGGTGGGGGAGCTAAAAAGAGGTCAGAGAACTTCTAATGCAAGGGGTGGGGGAGCTAAAAAGAGGTCAGAGAACTTCTAATGCAAGGGGTGGGGGAGCTAAAAAGAGGTCAGAGAACTTCTAATGCAAGGGGTGGGGGAGCTAAAAAGAGGTCAGAGAACTTCTAATGCAAGGGGTGGGGGAGCTAAAAAGAGGTCAGAGAACTTCTAATGCAAGGGGTGGGGGAGCTAAAAAGAGGTCAGAGAACTTCTAATGCAAGGGGTGGGGGAGCTAAAAAGAGGTCAAAGAACTTCTAATGCAAGGGGTGGGGGAGCTAAAAAGAGGTCAAAGAACTTCTAATGCAAGGGGTGGGGGAGCTAAAAAGAGGTCAAAGAACTTCTAATGCAAGGGGTGGGGGAGCTAAAAAGAGGTCAAAGATCTTCTAATGCAAGGGGTGGGGAGCTATAAAGAGGCCAAAGAACTTCTAATGCAAGGGGTGGGGGAGCTAAAAAGAGGTCAAAGAACTTCTAATGCAAGGGGTGGGGGATCTAAAAAGAGGTCAAAGAACTTCTAATGCAAGGGGTGGGGGATCTAAAAAGAGGTCAAAGAACTTCTAATGCAAGGGGTGGGGGAGCTAAAAAGAGGTCAAAGAACTTCTAATGCAAGGGGTGGGGGAGCTAAAAAGAGGTCAAAGAACTTCTAATGCAAGGGGTGGGGGAGCTAAAAAGAGGTCAAAGAACTTCTAATGCAAGGGGTGGGGGAGCTAAAAAGAGGTCAAAGAACTTCTAATGCAAGGGGTGGGGGAGCTAAAAAGAGGTCAAAGAACTTCTAATGCAAGGGGTGGGGGAGCTAAAAAGAGGTCAAAGAACTTCTAATGCAAGGGGTGGGGGAGCTAAAAAGAGGTCAAAGAACTTCTAATGCAAGGGGTGGGGGATCTAAAAAGAGGTCAAGAACTTCTAATGCAAGGGGTGGGGGATCTAAAAAGAGGTCAAGAACTTCTAATGCAAGGGGTGGGGGAGCTAAAAAGAGGTC
Organism: Palaemon carinicauda; assembly: GCF_036898095.1. Lineage (NCBI taxonomy): Eukaryota > Metazoa > Arthropoda > Malacostraca > Decapoda > Palaemonidae > Palaemon > Palaemon carinicauda. Next base: position 47,237,769 of record NC_090764.1, read on the forward strand.
AAAGAACTTCTAATGCAAGGGGTGGGGGAGCTAAAAAGAGGTCAAAGAACTTCTAATGCAAGGGGTGGGGGAGCTAAAAAGAGGTCAAAGAACTTCTAATGCAAGGGGTGGGGGAGCTAAAAAGAGGTCAAAGAACTTCTAATGCAAGGGGTGGGGGATCTAAAAAGAGGTCAAAGAACTTCTAATGCAAGGGGTGGGGGATCTAAAAAGAGGTCAAAGAACTTCTAATGCAAGGGGTGGGGGAGCTAAAAAGAGGTCAAAGAACTTCTAATGCAAGGGGTGGGGGAGCTAAAAAGAGGTCAAAGAACTTCTAATGCAAGGGGTGGGGGAGCTAAAAAGAGGTCAAAGCACTTCTAATGCAAGGGGTGGGGGAGCTAAAAAGAGGTCAAAGCACTTCTAATGCAAGGGGTGGGGGAGCTAAAAAGAGGTCAAAGAACTTCTAATGCAAGGGGTGGGGGAGCTAAAAAGAGGTCAAAGAACTTCTAATGCAAGGGGTGGGGGAGCTAAAAAGAGGTCAAAGCACTTCTAATGCAAGGGGTGGGGGAGCTAAAAAGAGGTCAAAGCACTTCTAATGCAAGGGGTGGGGAGCTAAAAAGAGGTCAAAGAACTTCTAATGCAAGGGGTGGGGAGCTAAAAAGAGGTCAAAGAACTTCTAATGCAAGGGGTGTGGGAGCTAAAAAGAGGCCAAAGAACTTCTAATGCAAGGGGTGGGGAGCTAAAAAGAGGTCAAAGAACTTCTAATGCAAGGGGTGGGGAGCTAAAAAGAGGTCAAAGAACTTCTAATGCAAGGGGTGGGAGCTAAAAAGAGGTCAAAGAACTTCTAATGCAAGGGGTGGGGGAGCTAAAAAGAGGTCAAAGAACTTCTAATGCAAGGGGTGGGGGAGCTAAAAAGAGGTCAAAGAACTTCTAATGCAAGGGGTGGGGGAGCTAAAAAGAGGTCAAAGAACTTCTAATGCAAGGGGTGGGGAGCTAAAAAGAGGTCAAAGAACTTCTAATGCAAGGGGTGTGGGAGCTAAAAAGAGGCCAAAGAACTTCTAATGCAAGGGGTGGGGAGCTAAAAAGAGGTCAAAGAACTTCTAATGCAAGGGGTGGGGAGCTAAAAAGAGGTCAAAGAACTTCTAATGCAAGGGGTGGGAGCTAAAAAGAGGTCAAAGAACTTCTAATGCAAGGGGTGGAGCTAAAAAGAGGTCAAAGAACTTCTAATGCTAAGGGGGGGAGCTAAAAAGAGGTCAAAGAACTTCTAATGCTAGAGGTGTGGGAGCTAAAAAGAGGTCAAAGAACTTCTAATGCTAGAGGTGTGGGAGCTAAAAAGAGGTCAAAGAACTTCTAATGCTAGAGGTGTGGGAGCTAAAAAGAGGTCAAAGAACTTCTAATGCTAAGGTGTGGGAGCTAAAAAGAGGTCAAAGAACTTCTAATGCTAAGGTGTGGGAGCTAAAAAGAGGTCAAAGAACTTCTAATGCAAGGGTGTGGGAGCTAAAAAGAGGTCAAAGAACTTCTAATGCAAGGGGTGTGGGAGCTAAAAAGAGGTCAAAGAACTTCTAATGCAAGGGGTGTGGGAGCTAAAAGGAGGTCAAAGAACTTCTAATGCAAGGGGTGTGGGAGCTAAAAGGAGGTCAAAGAACTTCTAATGCAAGGGGTGTGGGAGCTAAAAAGAGGTCAAAGAACTTCTAATGCAAGGGGTGTGGGAGCTAAAAAGAGGTCAAAGAACTTCTAATGCAAGGGGTGGGGGAGCTAAAAAGAGGTCAAAGAACTTCTAATGCAAGGGGTGGGGGAGCTAAAAAGAGGTCAAAGAACTTCTAATGCAAGGGGTGGGGGAGCTAAAAAGAGGTCAGAGAACTTCTAATGCAAGGGGTGGGGGAGCTAAAAAGAGGTCAGAGAACTTCTAATGCAAGGGGTGGGGGAGCTAAAAAGAGGTCAGAGAACTTCTAATGCAAGGGGTGGGGGAGCTAAAAAGAGGTCAGAGAACTTCTAATGCAAGGGGTGGGGGAGCTAAAAAGAGGTCAGAGAACTTCTAATGCAAGGGGTGGGGGAGCTAAAAAGAGGTCAGAGAACTTCTAATGCAAGGGGTGGGGGAGCTAAAAAGAGGTCAGAGAACTTCTAATGCAAGGGGTGGGGGAGCTAAAAAGAGGTCAGAGAACTTCTAATGCAAGGGGTGGGGGAGCTAAAAAGAGGTCAGAGAACTTCTAATGCAAGGGGTGGGGGAGCTAAAAAGAGGTCAGAGAACTTCTAATGCAAGGGGTGGGGGAGCTAAAAAGAGGTCAGAGAACTTCTAATGCAAGGGGTGGGGGAGCTAAAAAGAGGTCAGAGAACTTCTAATGCAAGGGGTGGGGGAGCTAAAAAGAGGTCAGAGAACTTCTAATGCAAGGGGTGGGGGAGCTAAAAAGAGGTCAGAGAACTTCTAATGCAAGGGGTGGGGGAGCTAAAAAGAGGTCAGAGAACTTCTAATGCAAGGGGTGGGGGAGCTAAAAAGAGGTCAAAGAACTTCTAATGCAAGGGGTGGGGGAGCTAAAAAGAGGTCAAAGAACTTTCTAATGCAAGGGGTGGGGGAGCTAAAAAGAGGTCAAAGAACTTCTAATGCAAGGGGTGGGGGAGCTAAAAAGAGGTCAAAGAACTTCTAATGCAAGGGGTGGGGGAGCTAAAAAGAGGTCAAAGAACTTCTAATGCAAGGGGTGGGGGAGCTAAAAAGAGGTCAAAGAACTTCTAATGCAAGGGGTGGGGGATCTAAAAAGAGGTCAAAGAACTTCTAATGCAAGGGGTGGGGGATCTAAAAAGAGGTCAAAGAACTTCTAATGCAAGGGGTGGGGGGCTAAAAAGAGGTCAAAGAACTTCTAATGCAAGGGGTGGGGGAGCTAAAAAGAGGTCAAAGAACTTCTAATGCAAGGGGTGGGGGAGCTAAAAAGAGGTCAAAGAACTTCTAATGCAAGGGGTGGGGGAGCTAAAAAGAGGTCAAAGAACTTCTAATGCAAGGGGTGGGGGAGCTAAAAAGAGGTCAGAGAACTTCTAATGCAAGGGGTGGGGGAGCTAAAAAGAGGTCAGAGAACTTCTAATGCAAGGGGTGGGGGAGCTAAAAAGAGGTCAAAGAACTTCTAATGCAAGGGGTGGGGGAGCTAAAAAGAGGTCAAAGAACTTCTAATGCAAGGGGTGGGGGATCTAAAAAGAGGTCAAAGAACTTCTAATGCAAGGGGTGGGGGATCTAAAAAGAGGTCAAAGAACTTCTAATGCAAGGAGTGGGGGAGCTAAAAAGAGGTCAAAGAACTTCTAATGCAAGGGGGTGGGGGAGCTAAAAAGAGGTCAAAGAACTTCTAATGCAAGGGGTGGGGGAGCTAAAAAGAGGTCAAAGAACTTCTAATGCAAGGGGTGGGGGAGCTAAAAAGAGGTCAAAGAACTTCTAATGCAAGGGGTGGGGGATCTAAAAAGAGGTCAAAGAACTTCTAATGCAAGGGGTGGGGGATCTAAAAAGAGGTCAAAGAACTTCTAATGCAAGGGGTGGGGGAGCTAAAAAGAGGTCAAAGAACTTCTAATGCAAGGGGTGGGGGAGCTAAAAAGAGGTCAAAGAACTTCTAATGCAAGGGGTGGGGGAGCTAAAAAGAGGTCAAAGTCTTCTAATGCAAGGGGTGGGGGAGCTAAAAAGAGGTCAAAGCACTTCTAATGCAAGGAGTGGGGGAGCTAAAAAGAGGTCAGAGAACTTCTAATGCAAGGGGTGGGGGAGCTAAAAAGAGGTCAAAGAACTTCTAATGCAAGGGGTGGGGGAGCTAAAAAGAGGTCAAAGCACTTCTAATGCAAGGGGTGGGGGAGCTAAAAAGAGGTCAAAGCACTTCTAATGCAAGGGGTGGGGAGCTAAAAAGAGGTCAAAGAACTTCTAATGCAAGGGGTGGGGGAGCTAAAAAGAGGTCAAAGAACTTCTAATGCAAGGGGTGTGGGAGCTAAAAAAGAGGCCAGAGAACTTCTAATGCAAGAGGTGGGGAAGCTAAAAAGAGGTCAAAGAACTTCTAATGCAAGGGGTGTGGGAGCTAAAAAGAGGCCAAAGAACTTCTAATGCAAGGGGTGGAGGAGCTAATAAGAGGTCAAAGAACTTCTAATGCAAGGGGTGGGGGAGCTAAAAAGAGGTCAAATAACTTCTAATGTAAGGGGTGGGAGCTAAAAAGAGGTCAGAGAACTTCTAATGCAAGGGGTGTGGAAGCTAAAAAGAGGTCAAAGAACTTCTAATGCAAGGGGTGTGGGAGCTAAAAAGAGGTCAAAGAACTTCTAATGCAAGGGGTGGGGAAGCTAAAAAGAGGGCAAAGAACTTCTAATGCAAGGGTTGTCGGAGCTAAAAAGAGGTCAAAGAGCTTCTAATGCAAGGGGTGGGGAAGCTAAAAAGAGGTCACAGAACTTCTAATGCAGGGGGTGAGGGAGCTAAAAAGAGGTCAAAGAACTTCTAATGCAAGGGGTGGGGTAGCTAAAAAGAGGTCAAAGAACTTCTAATGCAAGGGGTGTGGGAGCTAAAAAGAGGTCAAAGAACTTCTAATGCAAGGGGTGGGGGAGCTAAAAAGAGGTCAAAGAACTACTAATGCAAGGGGTGGGGGAGCTAAAAAGAGGTCAAAGAACTTCTAATGTAAGGGGTAGGAGTGCTAAAAAGAGGTCAAAGAACTTCTAATGCAAGGGGTGTGGGAGCTAAAAAGAGTTCAAAGAACTTCTAATGCAAGGGGTGTGGGAGCTATAAAGAGGTCAAAGAACTTCTAATGCAAGGGGTGGGGGAGCTAAAAAGAGGTCAAATAACATCTAATGCAAGGGGTGTTGGAGCTATAAAGAGGCCAAAGAACTTCTAATGCAAGGGGTGGGGGAGCTAAAAAGAGGTCAAAGATCTTCTAATGCAAGGGGTGTGGGAGCTATAAAGAGGCCAAAGAACTTCTAATGCAAGGGGTGGGGGAGCTAAAAAGAGGTCAAATAACTTCTAATGCAAGGAGTGGGGGATCTATAAAGAGGCCAAAGAACTTCTAATGCAAGGGGTGGGGGAGCTAAAAAGAGGTCAAAGATCTGCTAATGCAAGGGGTGTGGGAGCTATAAAGAGGCCAAAGAACTTCTAATGCAAGGGGTGGGGGAGCTAAAAAGAGGTAAAAGAACTTCTAATGTAAGGGGTGGGAGCTAAATAGAGGCCAAAGAACTTCTAATGCAAGGGGTGTTGGAGCTATAAAGAGGCCAAAGAACTTCTAATGCAAGGGGTGGGGGAGCTAAAAAGAGGTCAAAGATCTTCTAATGCAAGGGGTGTTTGAGCTATAAAGAGGCTAAAGAACTTCTAATGCAAGGGGTGGGGGAGCTATAAAGAGGCCAAAGAACTTCTAATGCAAGGGGTGGGGGAGCTAAAAAGAGGTCAAAGAACTTCTAATGCAAGGGGTGTGGGAGCTAAAAAGAGGCCAAAGAACTTCTAATGCAAGGGGTGGGGGAGCTAAAAAGAGGTCAAATAACTTCTAATGCAAGAGGTGTTGGAGCTAAAAAGAGGTCAAAGAACTTCTAATGCAAGGGGTGGAGGAGCTAAAAAGAGGTCAAAGAACTTCTAATGCAAGGGGTGTTTGAGCTAAAAAGAGGTCAAAGAACTTCTAATGCAAGGGGTGTGGGAGCTAAAAAGAGGCCAAAGAACTTCTAATGCAAGGGGTGTGGGAGCTAAAAAGAGGTCAAAGAACTTCTAATGCAAGGGGTGGGGGAGCTAAAAAGAGGTAAAAAAAACTTCTAATGCAAGGGATGGGGGAGCTAAAAAGAGGTCAAAGAACTTCTAATGTAAGGGGTGGGAGCGCTAAAAAGAGGTCAAAGAACTTTTAATGCAAGGGGTGTGGGAGCTAAAAAGAGGTCAAAGAACTTCTAATGCAAGGGGTGTGGGAGCTAAAAAGAGGTCAAAGAACTTCTAATGCAAGGGGTGGGGGAGCTAAAAAGAGGTCAAAGAACTTCTAATGCAAGGGGTGTGGGAGCTAAAAAGAGGTCAAAGAACTTCTAATGCAAGGGGTGTGGGAGCTAAAAAGAGGTCAAAGAACTTGTAATGCAAGGGGTGTGGGAGCTAAAAATAGGTCAAAGATCTTCTAATGCAAGGGGTGTGGGAGCTAAAAAGAGGTCAAAGATCTTCTAATGCAAGGGGTGTGGGAGCTAAAAAGAGGTCAAAGAACTTTTAATGCAAGGGGTGTGGGAGCTAAAAAGAGGTCAAAGAACTTCTAATGCAAGGGGTGTGGGAGCTAAAAAGAGGTCAAAGATCTTCTAATGCAAGGGGTGTGGGAGCTAAAAAGAAGTCAAAGATCTTCTAATGCAAGGGGTGGGGGAGCTAAAAAGAGGTCAAAGAACTTCTAATGCAAGGGGTGTGGGAGCTAAAAAGAGGTCAAAGATCTTCTAATGCAAGGGGTGTGGGAGCTAAAAAGAAGTCAAAGATCTTCTAATGCAAGGGGTGTGGGACCTAAAAAGAGGTCAAAGAACTTCTAATGCAAGGGGTGTGGGAGCTAAAAAGAGGTCAAAGATCTTCTAATGCAAGGGGTGGGGGAGCTAAAAAGAGGTCAAAGAACTTCTAATGCAAGGGGTGTGGGAGCTAAAAAGAGGTCAAAGAACTTCTAATGCAAGGGGTGTGGGAGCTAAAAAGAGGTCAAAGATCTTCTAATGCAAGGGGTGTGGGAGCTAAAAAGAGGTCAAAGATCTTCTAATGCAAGGGGTGTGGGAGCTAAAAAGAGGTCAAAGATCTTCTAATGCAAGGGGTGTGGGAGCTCAAAAGAGGTCAAAGAACTTTTAATGCAAGGGGTGTGGGAGCTAAAAAGAGGTCAAAGAACTTCTAATGCAAGGGGTGTGAGAGCTAAAAAGAGGTCAAAGATCTTCTAATGCAAGGGGTGTGGGAGCTAAAAAGAAGTAAAAAAACTTCTAATGCAAGGGATGGGGGAGCTAAAAAGAGGTCAAAGAACTTCTAATGTAAGGGGTGGGAGCGCTAAAAAGAGGTCAAAGAACTTTTAATGCAAGGGGTGTGGGAGCTAAAAAGAGGTCAAAGAACTTCTAATGCAAGGGGTGTGGGAGCTAAAAAGAGGTCAAAGAACTTCTAATGCAAGGGGTGGGGGAGCTAAAAAGAGGTCAAAGAACTTCTAATGCAAGGGGTGTGGGAGCTAAAAAGAGGTCAAAGAACTTCTAATGCAAGGGGTGTGGGAGCTAAAAAGAGGTCAAAGAACTTGTAATGCAAGGGGTGTGGGAGCTAAAAATAGGTCAAAGATCTTCTAATGCAAGGGGTGTGGGAGCTAAAAAGAGGTCAAAGATCTTCTAATGCAAGGGGTGTGGGAGCTAAAAAGAGGTCAAAGAACTTTTAATGCAAGGGGTGTGGGAGCTAAAAAGAGGTCAAAGAACTTCTAATGCAAGGGGTGTGGGAGCTAAAAAGAGGTCAAAGATCTTCTAATGCAAGGGATGTGGGAGCTAAAAAGAAGTCAAAGATCTTCTAATGCAAGGGGTGGGGGAGCTAAAAAGAGGTCAAAGAACTTCTAATGCAAGGGGTGTGGGAGCTAAAAAGAGGTCAAAGATCTTCTAATGCAAGGGGTGTGGGAGCTAAAAAGAAGTCAAAGATCTTCTAATGCAAGGGGTGTGGGACCTAAAAAGAGGTCAAAGAACTTCTAATGCAAGGGGTGTGGGAGCTAAAAAGAGGTCAAAGATCTTCTAATGCAAGGGGTGGGGGAGCTAAAAAGAGGTCAAAGAACTTCTAATGCAAGGGGTGTGGGAGCTAAAAAGAGGTCAAAGAACTTCTAATGCAAGGGGTGTGGGAGCTAAAAAGAGGTCAAAGATCTTCTAATGCAAGGGGTGTGGGAGCTAAAAAGAGGTCAAAGATCTTCTAATGCAAGGGGTGTGGGAGCTAAAAAGAGGTCAAAGATCTTCTAATGCAAGGGGTGTGGGAGCTCAAAAGAGGTCAAAGAACTTTTAATGCAAGGGGTGTGGGAGCTAAAAAGAGGTCAAAGAACTTCTAATGCAAGGGGTGTGAGAGCTAAAAAGAGGTCAAAGATCTTCTAATGCAAGGGGTGTGGGAGCTAAAAAGAAGTCAAAGATCTTCTAATGCAAGGGGTGTGGGAGCTAAAAAGAGGTCAAAGATCTTCTAATGCAAAGGGTGGGGGATACATGTCGCGAGCGAGGCTTTGGGGAAGGCGTGGCGGCGTCTGTGTTCTTTCTGGTGCGTAAACTTAATTAAATACAAGTAAAAACAGGGCATTAAATACGTATTATAAATACTAAACTCTTTCTTATCTTGACAGCACAAATGAAATCTCACAAGTTCCAACATGTAACTAAGCACTCCCGAAACACGAGTCAATCTTTTACTTATGCTTGGAGGATTCTACCTTTTGCTTCAGAGAATTACCTTGTACTTCTACCTTATGCATACAAGGATATCCTTCATTTTTATGAATACCTCCCAATCTATTATTTACCTTCAGTATTTGAAGGATTAAAATGTATTATTAGAATACTGACATATATTTATCAATATTTTTTACTGTTTTGTAAGAGAAATATGCGAGTTACTTTTCATTAAATGACTTCTTACTTCCTTCAACTCTTTCATCAATGAACAGTGTTTCTCATTACGTAGTTTTTGATAAAATCCTAATAAAATATTTTCATAATCAGAAACCTATCAGATGTTTTTTAATCACTACATGTAGATTACATAATGTTTGTGTGTAGCTAAAATATTACGTTCAAAACATGAGGTTACTTACTGTACGCATCAGGATACCTACCCTTATTGTGTTAAGAGAGATAAAAAAGTGATTCTTATAATACGTATATTAGTTGAAAACCAAAATTTAACTAAAGTATAGTCTTACTTTAATCAAGGTAAAATAATTTAAACATCCTGTATAATTAAAGAAATGTTTATAATGTGGTTGGCAATTCTAGAATGTTTCTTCAAATTTTGATCTTTTACGAATTGATAATCCACATTTCCTAAACTGCTACCCACTATGAAATCGAACTAAAATTAAGCGAACGAATATAGTACTGAAATTAGATCCATATTTATTAGCATCCTAATGATGAAAATCCTTATCACATTGAGTCGTCTGCTGATAGTTCGTTTAGAATTGTGATTAAAGGGCGTATGAATATTTACATGCCGTGCTCACCGTCTTTCTACAAGAATTGTCTTCATACATACAACTAAAAACTATCTATAGTTACCTGAACTGATTAATTTGTTTTTAGATATTCTGTTGTTATAAAAGTTAAAAGCTAAAAGAATCTTGTGTTTACGTCCTTGTCCACTGGGTAATGAAAGTAGCATGTCAAACCTTTAGCCTTTGAAAGAATAGGAATAAGGCTAAATTCGCTATCTAAAAGCTTAATAGCAAGACGATGAAATTAAATATAATAAATTAATTATTTTCTGCTTTATATAGGATACAAATGATTGCCCAATTTCTCTCAGAAAAACATACTATCCAATTAATATGATGGTAATTTTGGAACCACTCCTGTTACATAATTCCAATTTCGCCAAAACTGCAGTCGAGTATTTCTAAGATTTTTATTTTTTTTTATATAAGTTTAGATATTACCTATTTAATTACTTTTTTTACAAAAGGTTTTTATTGATTTCCTTATTAGTTATGTATGTGCATGAAATATTTGATATGTATTTTCAAAGAAAAAATACAATGATTTGTTCGTTGATTCAACGACTTCGGCCATGTCCTTGAAGGTATCAACAGATGGCCTCAGTGAGGCCTTTTTTTAAAGTAAAATACGGGGGAAAAATCCGGTTTTGAGGAACGTTTGAAAAGTTACCTCCTGATCTCCTTAGCCAATAGGAACACTCCATTCGGCCAAACTGTTATGAATGGTAGTTTGCTCTTTTAATTAGGTAAAAGAGCTGAACGACAGTTCAAGAAATAACATTAGAAAATCTCTATTTGGAGCTTATTTTAAATTAATATATAAGAAACTTTGAATATGCTAAGTTTTATTCACCAGTTATGCCAAGTATGCACACCAAATTAAGGCCAGGAAGTATTCATAATTAAAATCTTACCCAGTAGCCCATAAATAGATTTTTATAATTTATTAATGAGTTTTTATTAGTAGTTTTATAAACAAAGAAAGTTAATTAATTTTTGTGTAATCTTATGATTATATCATACATTTTGAAATATGAATTTGTTAAATAAATCTGTTTCTTTTGACATTTAGTAGAAGAAATTTTAACAATTTACTAAACCGATTTTAATTTTTTTTTCTTTTAACAATCTTGGCTAAGGAGGTCAGTTACTTTGAATCAATGTAATAACTGCATTCAAGGAAGCATTATCAGTTTATATTTTTACGTATTGTGTTAGCCCAGATATAAACTTTAAAACAGATTATGAGAGAGAGAGAGAGAGAGAGAGAGAGAGAGAGAGAGAGAGAGAGAGAGAGAGAGAGAGAGAGAGAGATAACTTTTATTTCTAAGAGTTCATTGTCAACCAGTGAACATCTGTAAACGTATAAACTATATGTATAAATAAATAACTAAAATATATATATATATATATATATATATATATATATATATATATATATATATATATATATATATATATATATACATACACACACACACATATATATATATATATATATATATATATATATATATATATATATATATATATATAAGAAGAACTGGATGTATATAGTACATACATCTCTCCAGGTTGTCCCCATCAGATTTGAATGCATATACTCTTTCCTGTAGGGTTAAGGATGGATTAAAACCTCAGGTATGGAGGCAGTCGCTCTTAGTATAAATCATTTGCATATGCAGTTTTGGCGTCTCTGTTTCCATGATATTTACATCTGCTTGGGATGAAAAACAATTCCAGTCCCTTAAGTAAATGATATTTGAAGAAGATTACCAAACAATTCTCCTTCACCCAAGGGGTTAACTACTGCTCTGTAATTGTTTAGTGGTCAGTTTCCTCTTTGCAAGGGTAGAAGAGACTCTTTAGCTATGGTAAGCAGTTCTTCTAGGAGAAGGACACTCCAAAATCAAACCAATGTTCTCTAGTCTTGGGTAGTGCCATAGCCTCTATACCATGGTCTTCCACTGTCTTGAGTTAGCGTTCTCTTGCTTGAGGGTACACTCGGGCACACTATTCTATCTTATTTCTCTTGCTCTTGTTCAAGTTTTTATAGTTTATATAGGAAATATTTATTTCAATGTCACTATTGTTAAAATATTTCATTTTCCTTATCCCTTTACTCACTGGGCTATTTTCCTTGTTGGAGCCCCTTGTGATTATAGCATCCTGCTTTTCAAATTAGGGTTGTAGCTTAGCAATTAATAGTACTAGCAATAATTTTCGGGTGACACTACCTGCTCAGAAAGTATCTATCACTTTGGGTCCATTGGGTAGAGGTTTCTTCTACTGTAGTGAGACTGATAGAGTGGGGGTGAACACAGCACATAGCATTTAGGAGTGCAGTGGTAC
>NC_090764.1:47254215-47256715 GCF_036898095.1 Palaemon carinicauda
CTTAGTAACATGAATGTTCTATAAAGAAACATATGATTAACTGTGTTACCAGGATTCCTTACAGTAACTATTCATAATAATCTACCCAAAGTGCAACTTAAGATATTACTAAACACAGTAAATACAGGAGCAAGATAGATAAAAGATGACTCACCCTGGGAAAGGATTAGCCTAACCCTGTACTGATTGCACTACACTGGCTGCCGATTGCAGCGAGAATAGATTTCAATAGAATGATAATGGATAAAAATTATAAACTTTCGCAAGATTCGAAATATCTGGGCACTTCAGATTTTCTCTTCTTTCATTACAACAGGATAATTATGTACACACACAAGTAAAATTTCAGGGATTAAATCTGACAAACTATTTGGTATTCTCTCTCTCTCTCTCTCTCTCTCTCTCTCTCTCTCTCTCTCTCTCTCTCTCTCTCTCTCTCTCTCTCTCTCTCTCTCTCTCTCTTATTATCCCATTAAGGTAAACTTTGTAGCTTCATCCATATCGATTTACAATAAAGGGTAATGGCAGGACCCGCTAAGACGAGGCAACTACGATTGTGGGAAAAACGATCATTGCCATAATGAACGAAAAGTACCAGGAAAGTAAATACGAGTAACGATTACTTGACTCTGACGTCTCCCAGGTTACTGCCATACGGTTTTTGGTGGCATGCAAGTTCCTTTCAATATACTCTGAGTATACTTAAAGGACCTTGGTGGCATGAACATCTTGGGGTCATAACTATCATGTTTTTAACAGATTTCTTTGACCATTTTTTCTCATGTTGGTTTGGAAGCCTGAGTAATTTTGTTGGTTTTTAATAGTATTAATTTTATATTAAAGTATTATAACATTTCCTCTTAGTTTTATAAAGCTGGTAATAGATTTTTTTCATTATTTTTTCTTTATAATAACAATTACGCATTTATCAATCTAGGTTTTTATAGAGCAATCATTAGAGTATTTATCTAAAACGATTCTATGTAATATAAGGCTGCGAAACATGAAAATTTCTATCATCATCATCTCCTCCTACGCCTATTGACACAAAGGGCGTCGGTTAGATTTCGCCAGTCGGCTCTATCTTGAGCTTTAAGATCAAAACTTCTACATTCATCATCTCCCATTTAACACTTCATAGTCCCCAACCATGTAGGCCTGGGTCTTCCAACTCTTCTAGTGCTTTGTGGAGCCCAGTTGAAAGTTTGGCGAACTAATCTCTCTTGCGAAGAGCATGACCAAAACATCTCCATCTACGTTTCACCATGATCTCATCCACACATGGCACTCGAGTAATCTCTCTTATAGTTTCGTTTCTAATCCTGTCCTGCCATCTAAATCCCAATATTCTTGTGAGGGCTTTGTTCTCAAATCTACAAAATCTGTTGGATATTGTTTATTGTCATACCACGAACCATGTCCATACAGTAACACCGATCTCACTAAACTCGTATATCGCCTGATTTTCATATATATGTAATTTCAGGCGATTTGAGTTCCTAATTTTACTTAACCTCTAAAACGTTGTTATTATTATTATTATTATTATTATTATTATTATTATTATTATTATTATTAATATTATTATTATTATGCTACAACCCTAGTTGGAAAAGGAAAGGAAACAAGGAAAAATAAAAGATTTTAAGGACAGTAACTTTAAATTATATATCTCTTATATAAACTATGAAATCTTTAACAAAACAAGAATAAGAGAAATTAGGTAAAATAGTATGCCTGAGTGTACCCTCAAGCAAGAGAACTCTAACCAAAGACAGCGGAAGTCCATGGTACAGAGGCTATATCACTACCCAAGACTAGAGAACATTGGTTTGATTCTGGAGTGTCCTTCTCCTAGAAAGAGCTGCTTACCATAGCTAAAGAGTCTCTTCTACCCTTACCAAGAGGAAAGTAGCCACTGAACAATTACAGAGCCGTAGTTAACCCCTTGGGTGAAGAAGAATTGTTTGGTAATCTCATTTTTGTCAGGTGTATGAGGACAGAGGAGAATATGTAAAGAATAAGCCAGACTATTTGGTGTGCGTGTAGGCAAAGGGAAAATGAACCGTAACCAGAGAGAAGGATCCAATGTAGTACTGTCTGGCCAATCAAAGGACGCAATAACTCTCTATTTTATATATATATATATATATATATATATATATATATATATATATATATATATATATATATATATATGGCTAACTAACTGCTGACCAGTTCTGAATGTTTAATTATGATGACAATTAAACCATGATAGATTGATTACTTCTTAGTATTACCCTCCAATAATTGCAAAAGCAAGTAGTAAATTGTTGTGATTCTATGGTAAGCAAATGATAACTGGATTTATTCGTTTAATTTGTTTTTCCCGTTACTCTCTGATAAAAGACTACAAAATTACAATTTATCACTGTAATTGAAATGAAGAAATCATTATTATTTATGTCACATACGTGAATATGCTTGTATAAAGTTGTTATAATAATAATAATAATAA
>NC_090764.1:47261715-47284215 GCF_036898095.1 Palaemon carinicauda
AGTGTGTTCATTCTCTTTCAGGGTTTTGGGTGAAATGGTAGATTTGCAATGCTCCGACGATATTGCTTCTCTCTTAATGATAGCTTCTTCCCCTCTAGATTCAAAATAACCGGTCTCTCTCTCTTTTTGTCTGCCCGTCTGTGTGTGTTTGTGTGTGTGTGTGTGTGTGTGTGTGTGTGTGTGTGTGTGTGTGTGTGTGTGTGTGTGTGTGTGAGCGCTAATCTCAAAAGTACATTTTTTTCTTTTTTTACTTTTATCCAAAGATACTCTTTCTGAAAAAACTGCAATAAATTTCCAAGGAATATTTTCTCTACTCTGCGTAAATAATTAAGTCACCATTTCACAGTTTTCTTGTCTTATAAATCAAATCATTGTTTTCTACAGAGAGACTAAATTCTTACTTTTATCATTAGAAGGACTTGACTAACGCTTCTGTATTTACTCCTAAAGGGAAATGTTTTTGAAGTAAACGATCTGAAGAAAATAAATTTTCGTTGGAATATCAGGTTGGTGATGATATAAAGGTTATAAAGGTCACTCGTGAAAAGGAAAGTCAAGGGACAGGGCAATGTCCTAGAGATCAACTATACATACATATAATCAACGCCCAAGACCACTCTCCGTCCAAGCTAGGACCAAGGAGAGCCAGGTTATAGCAGTTGATGACTCAGCAGGAGGATCTATTTGTTCATACAATCCCATTCATCCCCAACTTACAGGGACGTTGATATTGTAAACGTTAGTAAAAAATATGTTTCGAGCTGCGAGTGGGGTGAGACGCAGGGTGGCAAGGAAGGTCAAAATTCTCTCAAACTAGCGAGGCTTCCTGAGAGAAAATGACAACATGGCCAAGATACTGAAATAACTGACTGATAAGACTGCAAGTTAAGATATATCAAATGTGGTCACCGTGGCCAAAGAAGAAGACACCGACTGCATCTGCACTATCAATCTGCCTGGGGTGTCACCATGTGGTCATAAGAAGCTGACATACAGAATTTTGTGCTTACCAAGTGCTTATGTACAAATGGTTGAGGATAACCCTGATATAAAAACTTTAGCAATATGAAACATGCAATGGCAAGCTTAAATAAATTTTTCTATTATCAGTAAGAGAGAGAGAGAGAGAGAGAGAGAGAGAGAGAGAGAGAGAGAGAGAGAGAGAGAGAGAGAGAGAGAGAGAGATTGTATTACAATGTATGAGCGTGTATGAAATACACGTGTATTACATGTCTCCCCTCCTAAAACACACATGCATGTGAAATACGGCGCCCTGTCCTAACGAGACAACTGTAGGCGGCTCTTCTTGCAGGAGATACACAGGTTTTAGGTGATCAATGGAGACTCAGTCTACTTTGCCACAAATGTTAATTAATAAAGCCTTCGGCTTGCAACGGATGACAAGGAAGGAAAGGGCCGTTAAGGGTATGACAGCAGTGGCTTGCAAGTGTCTCTGTGCACGAAGTCATGTGTTGTGGTGTTTAAATCTTTTCGTATGTGTTGCTTCGCTGGGGGCTTGTAAGTCTGGCGGCAGGGAGTAAATTTTCTCATAACATGATATAGGCACTAGAGATTGTCGGAGGAGGTTGGAAACTGAAAAAAAAATCACGAGGAACAACCAATGGGTCACTGTACACCATTTAAGCTATTGGCACATAAAGGTCTTACAGGAATGGTCCATTAACCCAGGAGGACCCAGGGAAGCTAACTGAACCAGTTGGAGTCATTGCATCGAGACATCAAAGCTGCTTTGAGGGTGCGATGAAAGCATTTAACCATTCTTTTGGCTGCAGGATTGTAGGTGGTTGTCTGATGTAGTGAGGTGACCAGGAAATTCTCTAATGATATCCACAATTGGGAGGTGAAAGTGGTACCCCTACCAGAAGTAATTTGCTCAGGGATACCAAATCTTGCTATCCACACTGAGCGTAAGGCAGATGTACATGAGGTGGATGTGCCATTTTGCTAAGGCAAATGTACATGAGGTGACTGCACCATTTTGCATGGGGATAGCTCCAGGCCAACGAGTGGAATGGTCTATGACAGTAAACAGGCCACAGTGTCCTTGTGATATGGCTAGGGGCGTAATATGTTAACGTGGGCAAAACAACAATGAGGTTGAGGAAAGGTGCCCACTCTTGAATCTGTGTGTTGATATAATTTTGAAAAATGGCATGAAGTACAGGTGCAGACCCAATCTTTAGTATCCTTAGTGATGCAGTGCCAAAGGAACTTCGCATTCAGTAGCTGTGCAGTAGATCGGTGTAAGGGATGTGAGAGGCAATGGATTAAATCAAACACATGTCGATGCACGGGGGCAGGGAGGATAACATTGGAGTTGTTGAGAGCGACGTCCTCCCAACAGAGGGATGTGCAGGATGTTCTATAGTCTTGGTAGCCTGGATCTTGTCGTTGGACTTCTGCCAAGGCATTGTAATCCAATCCCAGGTGAATGGTGGCCAATGTGTTTCTTGCCAGGGCATCGGCAACAGGATTCATTTTACCAGGGAGGTGTTGAAGGGTGCAGTTGTATTCAGCCACGGAGGAAAGATGTCAGCATTGATGGGCGAACCAGGTGTCAAACTCTCAAGTAATGGCGTGTACTACGGACATGCGGTCTGTGCGTATGACGAAGGATGTACCCTGTAAGAAGTGGCAAAAGTGACAGATAACTAAATACACAGCCAGCAATTGGATGTCGAAGGTAAAATAGCCAAATTCTCTCTTAGTTAGTTTTCTACTGATGAAGGCCAATGGGTAGGCGAGCCGTTGACCACCTGCTCGAGTACTGCACCAATAGTGATGTCACTGGTATCGATAGACAGAAGGAGAGGGACTTGTGGCATGGGATTAATGAAAGCAGCAACAGTTGATAGAGTATTCTGCGCATTGCAGAAGGTCAATTCTTAAAGGGGACTCCACTTCAGGTATTTTGGCTTGCCTTTGAATTGAGGGAGAAATAGAAGAGGACAAGAGTGGCAGCAATGGCTGGCAAGAAACGGTTATAGTAGTTTATCATGCCTAAGAATTCTTACAGTGCTTTGATGGTGGAGGGCATGGAGACATTCTGTACAGATGATACTTACCCAGGGAAGGGGTGGGTGCCTCTAGGAGTGATGAGGTGCCCTAAACACGATACTTCGTTGGCGCCAAAGGTACACTCGTCATACCGGACTACAAGGCAGTTCTGTTGTAGGTGGCTAAGAACAATGAGTAGGTAATGGACGTGTTCCTCTTTGGAGGAAGAAAACACAAGTATGTCATCCACATGACATATGCAGAAGGGGAGGTCCCTTAAGATGCCATCTATGAGGCACTGGAAAGTGGTCCCAGCATCACAAAGGCCAAAAAAGGAGTAATTGATTGTGTGTGCGCTGAAGGGGTCGGGGATGGCAGTCTTGGGGATGTTTTCTGGGTTCATGGGCACCTTCAGGAGGTCGAAAGTGGAGAACACCTTCGCTTTGTGCAAGTAGAAATAAACATTGGTAATGTTGGGGAGGGGATAGTGATCTGGTTCTATCTACATATTCAGACGCCTGTTTTCCCCATAAGGACGCAAGGAGCCATCCTTCCTCAGGATGATGTGTAGGGGTGACAACCATGGGCTTGAGGCCTTTTGACAAAGGGACATTTCTTCTATATTAACAAACGTTCGTTTAGCAGCTGCCAAATGATCTGAGGCCAGACGTCTGAATCTGGCAAACCCTGTGGGCCACGTCATCTTGATATGGTGATAAATACTGTGCTTCACAAAAACCGTGGACAGTTGGCAAAGTTCTGGGTGGAAGATTTCCGGGAATGACGTGAGGAGGTGGGCCTATATATCCGCGGGTGTGCTGATGTGGAGTGCGAGGTCGGAGGAGCTAGTTGAAGAGGTGTTGACGAGCATGAGTCTACGTTGATTAAACGTCAATGTGCCTCATCAACCAGGAGGTGGAAATAGGTGATGAAATCTGCAAGGGCAATGTTATGTAAGTAACAAGAAACTTCCAATGGTATAGTGTAAGTGTCTTGTACCCGTGGGTGGGGATCTCTGATACGTTGGCAGCTACCAGGCAAACGTCAGCAGGCTTAGAATGACTACGTCGTGTTCTGGAGAGTGACATTGGTAGAAGGGAACAGCATGCACCAGTGTCTACCAAAAACCGTGCATCAGTGCCTGCATCAGGTAAAAAGAAAAGATTAGTAACAGGGGAGGCCACCACCACAAGCGATGGCCTATTTTCAAGTGTTTTTGGCCACTGACAGCCGTCTGCACATTTCTTCGCCGCAGGTCACGAATCTGTAGTGGTAGTGGCATAATTGTGCTTAATGGACATTAAGTGGCTTTAGAGGATTTTGGTTGGGGCGTGAGCAAGGGGCGGCATATATGGTTGGGGGGCAGCTTTATTGCCAATCCGGCAGGTCACGGTGCAGGCGTCTGTGTCCTACCGCATTCTTGTCAGCTTCAGACAGTGTTTAATGGCTGTCCTCTTCGTCAGGAGTGGAGGCATTGATAGAGATCTTGAAGGTAGTGAAGTGGCTGTCCTTCATGGGCAAGGTATGGACATCGGGAATGGCGGTGTATATGAAGTGTGTTCATTTCCCGAGGAGAGCCGTCTGTGGCAGGTTGCAGTCGAGTGTGATACTGGTCATTTCCCTGAGTTGTTGAGAGAGCGGAAAAGCTTGGCTATACGGCAGCTGGCTATGGTGAGTTCTGCTCCAGGAGATATATTTTGATGGCATCTTACTTTAGTGGAGCCTCCCCTGGGTCGCAAAGCCAAGCAGAGATTTCTGGGAAAGTGTCCTTGGGGGTCGCTGCGAAGACGTAGTCTGCTTTACAGCTTGGGAGAGTACCGCCCCTGATGAGAAACTGAACTTTGGTGCGCTGAAGCCATGCAGACGCTTCTCTACTAGCGAAGACAGGTAGTTTCGTTGGTGCGACATGGATAGAAAAGTCACGTTTGGTGAGAGGCACTGTCAAAGGGTAGGGCGCAGCAGTGAGCGAGAAGGCCAGGGTTGCCAGATTATTTCGACTGGATTATAGTACATGAGCCTTGAAATTGTCGTTTTTCAACCAAAATTATCGTACACACTCACACGCGTTGTTTACTGATTACCCCTTTTTCCTTTCATGGGTAAACAGGTTTTTCCGTTAATTTGATAACTCGCCGAAGTTCTACCATTTGTTTTATATATATGTATGTTTATATGTATATGATTTTATATATATATATATATATATATATATATATATATATATATATATAGATAGATAGATAGATAGATAGATAGATAAATAAATCTATATATATGTATATGTATATATATACATATATATATATTATATATATAAATATATATATATATATATATATATATATATATATATATATATATACATATATATATGTATATATATATATATATATATATACAGATATATATATATATATATATATATATATATATATATATATATATATATATATATATATAAATATAAATATAAATATATATATATATATATACAGTATATATATATATATATATATATATATTTTATATATATATATATATATATATATATATATATATATATATATATATGAGCCGTTACTATTCCACTGCAGAACAAAGGCCTCGGACTTTTTTTATCCACTTGCTTCTGTTTATGGTCTTTCTACGTCAGTTTATCCCCGCAAATTTCCTTAGTTCGTCAATCCATCGTCTTCTCTTCCTTCCCCTGCTTCTTTTGTAATTATTAGGGACCCATTCTGTTACATCTGAGAGAGAGAGAGAGAGAGAGAGAGAGAGAGAGAGAGAGAGAGAGAGAGAGAGTCTAGTTGCTGACTGTATCATTTGAAGGTAAATAGCCCCTTAAGTCTAATTGAATACTGACATAACATGACTTGTCATTACTTAAATTGATTACTTGTAGCTGAAGTGATAATGAATAATGAGGGAATGAGGACACAAGATGAATTTAAATAATCATCACAGACACACACATGCACACACATATTATTATCACAATAATATCCAGAGAAGGGAGTCACCACTAGGGCGTAAATTACAAAACCACAAAGATCATTTTAATATCTTTTTAAATTGGCGATCGGACATTTTTCAATCAACTTTTTAATCCACGAAAAGTGAGGTTTACTTACAGAGATAGAGATGTACGTGAAGGCAATCAATTCTTACTCATTTCCTCTCCCTTCTTCTATTTATAATTGTTTCTTCTTATTCCCCTTCTTTCATTCCTCATCTTTTCTTGTATCCCAATTCTTTGGCAACAGCAGTAATTTCATTACCACCCCAACCAGGTGATTGACAGGAGGCCTTCCCCCCCCCCCCTCAGACCGTGGGAAAATGTGAGCCAATACTTCCACGACTCAGCTCAAGCGAAAGAATTGGGATACAGGAAAAGATAGGGATTGAAAGAAAAGGAATAAGAAACAATGATAAATATTGGTCATAGAGAGAGGAAAGTAGTAAGAATTGATTGCCTTTACGTACATCTCTATCTCGGTAAGTAAACCTCACTTTTCGCGGACTAAAAAAGTTGACTGAAAAGTCAAATCCGTCAATTTAAAATGATATTAAAATCCTCTTCATAGTTTCGTAATTTACGTCCTATTGTAGACCCTCTTATCTGGATATTTCTAAGATAATAATGTGTGTGTGTGTGTGTCTGTGATGGATATCTAAATTCATCTTGTGTCCTCATTCCCTCATTATTTATTATCGCTCCAGCTACAACTGATCAATTTAAGTAATGACAAGTCATGTTATGTCAGTATTCAATTTGTCTTAAGGAATTATTTACCTTCAGTTAATACAGTCAGTAACTATCTCTCTCTCTCTCTCTCTCTCTCTCTCTCTCTCTCTCTCTCTCTCTCTCTCTCTCTCTCTCTCTCTCTCTCTCTCATAAAATATAACCGAATGGGTCCCTAGTAATTGCAAAACCAGCAGGGAAAGGAAGAGAAGACGATGGATTGACGAACTAAGAAAATTTGCGGGTATAAACGGGCATAGAAAGACCATAAACAGATGTGAGTGGATAAAAAAAAGTCCGAGGCCTTTGTTCTGCAGTGGACTAGTAATGGCTGATATATATATATATATATATATATATATATATATATATATATATATATATATATATATATGTATATATATATATATATATATATATATATATATATACAGAGAGAGAGAGAGAGAGAGAGAGAGAGAGAGAGAGATGAATATTACTTTCTGCGAATAAACGGAAATGAAATATGAGCGGAAAACTCTCTCTCTCTCTCTCTCTCTCTCTCTCTCTCTCTCTCTCTCTCTCTCTCTCTCTTTTTTTTTTTTACACCAATCATTAGAATAGGAAAGAATTTCCATAAATGGAGTGAAAACGAACGAAGAATTAAAGAAAGAAAACCTTGGAAAAAACAAGAGAATCGTCTTCAGCGTAAAATTTCTCCTGTTTTCCGCCTTTGAAGACATTTTGAAGATTCTTACCAGAGAGAGAGAAAGAGAGATACGGAAGGCGAACATTACATTCCGGGAATGAACGAAGATGAAATAAGAATGCTTCCAGAACGGTCTTCAGAGGGTTAGATTTGCCTCAGAAGCGTCTTAGTTGATAAATGTTACGATTCCCACATAAAGAAAACTATGAATAAATATTTGCTTTTGTTATGCTTTTTTTCATTCCTTTCGGTATATCTTTATCTTGTGGATCTCTCTCTCTCTCTCTCTCTCTCTCTCTCTCTCTCTCTCTCTCTCTCTCTCTCTCTCCTTCATACCTGAAGACATTTAGACTCAAGTTGAAGCCACAAGATAATTTATTGTGTTCTCTCTCTCTCTCTCTCTCTCTCTCTCTCTCTCTCTCTCTCTCTCTCTCGGTCCTCAACTTGTTTTTTTTTATATAATGCTGAATTCAGGAAAGGTTTCGGTAATCATAAATATGGTTTTTCAAGTTTTCAAAGCATTTGGTGTGAATTTCGAAATGGAGGCAATGAAGAAAGCGGTAAGAATTCTCCTTAACGGAGGATGGCAATGGCGATCAGCTCTGGAGGAAGAGCTGGACTTGTGCGACGCGGCGCGTCAGAACCTGCAGGATTACAGGACCCAAAACAGGATGTGGCGGCGTCTGCATTCTGCCCTTGGGTACATCGGTTTATCGAACCTGGTCAGGTACGAGGAACCGAACCTGTCACCCTGCGACGGAACACTGGTGGGCCTGGCGAGGGACATTGTCGGCGGCGAAGCAGCGGAAAAGGATGAGATTCTCCGTTTGGTCGACCAACATGTCTTTTGGCTGAAGATGGCCTTTCTCTTGGGCACAGCTGCCTTTGGCACTGCTGCCGTCGGAGCATTTTTCTTTTTCAGGTACCTGTGTGGAAGAAACCAAAAAGGAGGAGAGACTGTGAGAGATGAAGAGCTTTTGCAGAATCTTCTCGAGCAAATCGGAGAAACTACCCAAGAAGAGGGTGAATTTCTTCAAGCTGAAGGAGTGTTCCAGGAAGAGCTGGAAGATGGTGAATTTCTTCCAGCTGAAGGAGCTTTCCAGGATGAACTGGAAGATGAAATCGATCTTCCTGCTGAAGGAGTGTTCCAAGAAGAGCTGGAAGATGGTGAATTTCTTCCAGCTGAAGAAACTTTCCAGGATGAACTGGAAGATGAAATCGATCTTATTGCTGAAGGAGTATTCTAAGATGCATTGGAAGATGAAATTGATCTTCCTGCTGGAGTGCTCCAGGATGAACTGAAAGAGGAAATCAATCTTCCAGCTGAAGGAGTGTTCCAAGAAGAGCTGGAAGATGGTGAATTTCTTCCAGCTGAAGGAGTGTTCCAGGAAGAGCTGGAAGATGGTGAATTTCTTCCAGCTGAAGGAGCTTTCCAGGATGAACTGGAAGATGAAATCGATCTTCCTGCTGAAGAAGAGGTCCAGTATGAAGTGGAAGATGAAATTGTTCTCCCTGTGGAAGAAAAAAGAGATGAACATACAGAGGAGAAGGAGGAAGAAGAAAGAGGAGAGAAACTAGATGAGGACAATCCAAAAGACGAAGAGTCTCAGCCTTTAGATTGGAATGAATATAAAAATGTGATCGACGGATTGAATTGCGATCTGGCCGAGCTGGAAATGATAACTAAAACATACATGTGCGTAGGTGGGAAAAGACTGGAAAATTATGAACTGGGAATTTTGCTGGGGCAAACCAGAGAGAAATACGAGGAGGAAATGGCTGGATTGAGGGGTGAGATCTCTTCTCTAAATAATATCATTGAGGAGACAGATACTGTAATCTCTTCTCTAAATAATGTCATTGAGGGGAAAGAATTTGATATTTCTGAGGCAATGACAAAAGAAGGTAGTCTGAGTCATGAGAGGAGGCATAATCAGGTACTTCAAGAAGTACCTGAGAAGAAAGAGGAGGAGGAAGAGGAAAAAGAAATAAAATGTGAAGAAGATCAAGAGGTAACATCGGAGGAATCAAGAGAAGAAGAAGAGGAAGATAGAAGAACAGACACACCTTTTCCCAAAACTGAAATCGAAGAGTCCCTTCCAGACACAATGAGTGAAACGGATAAAATAGTGCTCATGAATTGGATAGAACTCTGTCAAAAAGACCATCCACCTCACAAGATTCTGGGTTGCTCTGAAAATCCAACCAAAGAGGAGGCCTTGGCCGCCTATAATGGTAATTGTCAAACATGGGTTGACAGATATGGTAATTTTGACTACTGCACTGTCAAAGGCTGTGAGGGAGCCAGCATTATTCTTGAAAAGTTGGCAGAAAGTTATTTGCATCTGACCTGTTCACCGAAAGAACTTGCAACTATTGAAGAAATAATGAATCGTGGTTACGAAGATACGATGAGCAATGCCTGGCTCATGATGAAGGACATGGATGTTGAAGAATTGATGGACCAAGAGGACCATGATATATCAGAAGTTAACCAGGGGACACAGACAACAATACAGAGTCCAGTTGAAGACAGCTGCACCTGGAGAAGGGAGATAAGTAAGAAGAAAAGCAAGAAAAACATGAAAAAAAATTAAAAAAAACATAAAATACATCATTGGAAAAAGTACTAATCATTTGGAAGGATCAAAGGATTGGACTATGGAAGATGGAGAGAAAAAGGAACTTTTCTTTTTTGAGGAGGAAATATCCTTTGATGTAGAAGTACAAGCCAACATCATAGGAGTAAAAGTTCAGTGAAAAAAAAAAAAAATAATAAAAAAAAATAAAAAAATAAATAAAATAAAATGAAAAAAAAACAAAAGAAAAATATATATGAATATATATTTTTCCACTTTTGATTTGAAAGGAATATTTTTTAAAAGGAATATGAGTTGTGTTAAGTTCAATTTCGGTTAATTTTGTGAGGAAAAGGAGACTAAGACAAGTTTTCCAGGACCAGAACTTCAAGATCTTCGACCTGATTACCCAGCTTGAAGGACGTTTGGATAGATGGCCCGCCTTGAGGAATGCAATGCTTAACTCTCCAGCTTGAACGATGCTTGGAATAATCTGGAGGACTGGTGCTGCTGACGGAAGAAATCTGGCAGATTCCAGTATGCTATGTACCTTGATGGGGTGTACAGGACCTTTGTCAAGTGTACAAATGGTCGGATATCTAGATCTATTCTTTTGGATACTAACCTTTGGGTGGTTCTGGGGGAATAATCTAGAAGACCGGCTCTGCAGAGGGATGAAGCTAGGATTCTTCTATTATGCAGTCTTGTCCTTATAGGTTGGCCCAAGATAGTTCAGCTGGGGAAGGAAGCTGCATCTCTAGTAAGGTGCTCATCCAATGGCTGCTGATGGAGGACTGGGAGCAGAGACAGTTTTGGTCCTAAGGATGCTAGGCTTAATTGCCTGCCCTAGAGAAGCTTGACTTAATTGTCTGGCTTCCTGCTGCTTGGATTAAAGGCTTGGGTTAATTGCCTGACCTAGAAAAGCTTGACTTAATTGTCTGGCTTCATGTTTCTTGGATTAAAAGCTTAGCTTAATTGCCTAGCCTAGAGAAGCTTGGCTTAATTGTCTGGCTTCATGCTTTTTGGATTGAAGGCTTGGTTTAATTGCCTGAACTAGAGAAGCTTGGCTTAATTGTCTGGCTTCATGCTTTTTGGATTGAAGACTTGGCTTAATTGCGTGGTCTAGAGAAGCTTGGCTTAATTGCCTGGTCTAGAGAAGCTTGGCTTAATTGTCTGGCTTCATGCTTTTTGTATTGAAGGCTTGGCTTAATTGCCTAGTCTAGAGAAGCTTGGCTTAATAGTCTGGCTTCATGCTGCTTGGATTAAAGGCTTGGCTTAATTGCCTGGTCTAGAGAAGCTTGGCTTAATTGTCTGGCTTCATGCTGCTTGGATTAAAGGCTTGGCTTAATTGCCTGGTCTAGAGAAGCTTGCCTTAATTGTCTGGCTTCATGCTTTTTGGATTAAAGACTTGGCTTAATTGCCTGGTCTAGAGAAGCTTGGCTTAATTGTCTGGCTTCATGCTTTTGGATTAAAGGCTTGGCTTAATTCCCTGGTCTAGAGAAGCTTGGCTTAATTGCCTGGTCTAGAGAAGCTTGGCTTAATTGTCTGGCTTCGTGCTATTTGGATTGAAGGCTTGGCTTAATTGCCTGGTCTAGAGAAGCTTGGCTTAATTGTCTGGCTTCATGCTTTTTGGATTAAAGGCTTGGCTTAATTGCCTGGTCTAGAGAAGCTTGGCTTAATTGTCTGGCTTCATGCTTTTTGGACTGAACGCTTGGCTTAATTGCCTGGTCTAGAGAAGCTTGGCTTAATTGTCTGGCTTCATGCTTTTTGGATTAAAGGCTTGGCTTAATTGCTTAGTCTAGAGAAGCTTGGCTTAATTGTCTGGCATCATGCTTTTTGGATTAAAGACTTGGCTTAATTGCCTGATCTAGAGAAGCTTGGCTTAATTGTCTGGCTTCATACTGCTTGGATTAAAGGCTTGGCTTAATTGCCTGGCCTAAAGAAGCTTGGCTTAATTGTCTGGCGTCATGCTTTTTGGATTAAAGGCTTGGCTTAATTGCCTGGTCTAGAGAAGCTTGGCTTAATTGTCTGGCTTCATGCTTTTTGGATTAAAGGCTTGGCTTAATTGCCTGGTCTAGAGAAGCTTGGCTTAATTGCCTGGTCTAGAGAAGCTTGGCTTAAGTGTCTGGCTTCATGCTTTTTGGATTGAAGGCTTGGCTTAACTGCCTGGTCTAGAGAAGCTTGGCTTAATTGTCTGGCTTCATAATTTTTGGATTAAAGGCTTGGCTTAATTGCCTGGTCTAGAGAAGCTTGGATTAATTGTCTGGCTTCATGCTGCTTGGATTAAAGACTTGGCTTAATTGCCTGGTCTAGAGAAGCTTGGCTTAATTGTCTGGCTTCATGCTTTTTGGATTGAAGGCTTGGCTTAATTGCCTGGTCTAGAGAAGCTTGGCTTAATTGTCTGGCTTCATGCTTCTTGGATTGAAGGCATGGCTTAATTGCCTGGCCTAGAGAAGCTTGGCTTAATTGTCTGGCTTCATGCTTTTTGGATTAAAGACTTGGCTTAATTGCCTGTTCTACAGAAGCTTGGCTTAATTGTCTGGCTTCATGCTTTTTGGATTAAAGTTTGGGCTTAATTGCCTGATCTAGAGAAGCTTGGCTTAATTGTCTGGCTTTATGCTTTTTGGATTAAAGGCTTGGCTTAATTGCCTGGCCTAAAGAGGCTTCGCTTAATTGTCTGGCTTCATGCTTTAGGATTAAAGGCTTGGCTTAATTGCCTGGTCTAGGGAAGCTTGGCTTAATTGTCTGGCTTCATGCTTTTTGGATTGAAGGCTTGGCTTAATTGCCTGGTCTAGAGAAGCTTGGCTTAATTGTCTGGCTTCATGCTGCTTGGATTAAAGGCTTGGCTTAATTGCCTGGTCTAGAGAAGCTTGGCTTAATTGTCTGGCTTCATGCTTTTTGGATTAAAGGCTTGGCTTAATTGCCTAGTTCAGAGAAGCTTGGCTTAATTGTCTGGCTTCATGCTTTTTGGATTAAAGGCTTGGCTTAATTGCCTAGTTCAGAGAAGCTTGGCTTAATTGTCTGGCTTCATGCTTTTTGGATTAAAGGCTTGGCTTAATTGCCTAGTTCAGAGAAGCTTGGCTTAATTGTCTGGCTTCATGCTGCTTGGATTAAAGGCTTGGCTTAATTGCCTAGTTCAGAGAAGCTTGGCTTAATTGTCTGGCTTCATGCTGCTTGGATTAAAGGCTTGGCTTAATTGCCTGGTCTAGAGAAGCTTGGCTTAATTGTCTGGCTTCGTGCTTTTTGGATGAAAGGCTTGGCTTAATTGCCTGGTCTAGAGAAGCTTGGCTTAATTGTCTGGATTCATGCTCTTTGGATTAAAGGCGTTGCTTAATTGCCTGCCCTAGAGAAGCTTGGCTTAATTGTCTGGCTTCATGCTTTTTCCATTAAAGACTTGGCTTAATTGCTTGGTCTAAAGAAGCTTGGCTTAATTGTCTGGCATCATGCTTTTTGGATTAAAGACTTGGCTTAATTGCCTGATCTAGAGAAGCTTGGCTTAATTGTCTGGCTTCTTGCTGCTTGGATTAAAGGCTTGGCTTAATTGCCTGGCCTAAAGAAGCTTGGCTTAATTGTCTGGCTTCATGCTTTTTGGATTAAAGGCTTGGCTTAATTGTCTGGTCTAGAGAAGCTTGGCTTAATTGTCTGGCTTCATGCTTTTTGGATTAAAGGCTTGGCTTAATTGCCTGGTCTAGAGAAGCTTGGCTTAAGTGTCTGGCTTCATGCTTTTTGGATTGAAGGCTTGGCTTAACTGCCTGGTCTAGAGAAGCTTGGCTTAATTGTCTGGCTTCATACTTTTTGGATTAAAGGCTTGGCTTAATTGCCTGGTCTAGAGAAGCTTGGATTAATTGTCTGGCTTCATGCTGCTTGGATTAAAGACTTGGCTTAATTGCCTGGTCTAGAGAAGCTTGGCTTAATTGTCTGGCTTCATGCTTTTTGGATTGAAGGCTTGGCTTAATTGCCTGGTCTAGAGAAGCTTGGCTTAATTGTCTGGCTTCATGCTTCTTGGATTGAAGGCATGGCTTAATTGCCTGGCCTAGAGAAGCTTGGCTTAATTGTCTGGCTTCATGCTTTTTGGATTAAAGACTTGGCTTAATTGCCTGTTCTAGAGAAGCTTGGTTTAATTGTCTGGCTTCATGCTTTTTGGATTAAAGTCTTGGCTTAATTGCCTGATCTAGAGAAGCTTGGCTTAATTGTCTGGCTTCATGCTTTTTGGATTAAAGGCTTGGCTTAATTGCCTGGCCTAAAGAGGCTTGGCTTAATTGTCTGGCTTCATGCTTTTGGATTGAAGGCTTGGCTTAATTGCCTGGTCTAGGGAAGCTTGGCATAATTGTCTGGCTTCATGCTTTTTGGATTGAAGGCTTGGCTTAATTGCCTGGTCTAGAGAAGCTTGGCTTAATTGTCTGGCTTCATGCTGCTTGGATTAAAGGCTTGGCTTAATTGCCTGGTCTAGAGAAGCTTGGCTTAATTGTCTGGCTTCATGCTTTTTGGATTAAAGGCTTGGCTTAATTGCCTAGTTCAAAGAAGTTTGGCTTAATTGTCTGGCTTCATGCTTTTTGGATGGAAGGCTTGGCTTGATTGCCTGGTCTAGAGAAGCTTGGCTTAATTGTCTGGCTTCATGCTTTTTGGACTGAACGCTTGGCTTAATTGCCTGGTCTAAAGAAACTTGGCTTAATTGTCTGGCTTCATGCTGCTTGGATTAAAGGCATTGCTTAATTGCCTGGTCTAGAGAAGCTTGGCTTAATTGTCTGGCTTCATGCTTTTTCCATTAAAGACTTGGCTTAATTGTCTGGTCTAGAGAAGCTTGGCTTAATTGTCTGGCTTCATGCTTTTTGGATTAAAGGCTTGGCCTAATTGTCTGGTCTAGAGAAGCTTGGCTTAATTGTCTGGCTTCATGCTGCTTGGATTAAAGGCTTGGCTTAATTGCCTGGCCTAAAGAAGCTTGGCTTAATTGTCTGGCTTCATGCTGCTTGTATTAAAGACTTGGATTAATTGTCTGGTCTAGAGAAGCTTGGCTTAATTGTCTGGCTTCATGCTTTTTGGATTAAAGGCTTGGCTTAATTGTCTGGTCTGGAGAAGCTTAGCTTAATTGTCTGGCTTCATGCTGCTTGGATTAAAGGCTTGGCTTAATTGCCTGGCCTAAAGAAGCTTGGCTTAATTGTCTGGCTTCATGCTGCTTTATTAAAGGCTTGGCTTAATTGCCGCCTAAAGAAGCTTGGCTTAATTGTCTGGCTTCATGCTTTTAGGATTGAAGGCTTGGCTTAATTGCCTGGCCTAAAGAAACTTGGCTTAATTGTCTGGCTTCATGCTTTTTGGATTAAAGGCTTGGCTTAATTGCCTGGTCTAGAGAAGCTTGGCTTAATTGTCTGGCTTCTTGCTGCTTGGATTAAAGGCTTGGCTTAATTGCCTGGCCTAAAGAGGCTTGGCTTAATTGTCTGGCTTCATGCTGCTTGGATTGAAGGCTTGGCTTAATTGCCTGGCCTAAAGAAGCTTGGCTTAATCGTCTGGCTTCATGCTTTTTGGATTAAAGGCTTGGCTTAATTGCCTGGTCTAGAGAAGCTTGGCTTTATTGTCGGGCTTCACGCTTTTTGGATTGAAGGATTGGCTTAATTGCCTGGTCTAGAGAAGCTTGGCTTAATTGTCTGGCTTCATGCTTTTTGGATTAAAGGCTTGGCTTAATTGCCTGGCCTAAAGAAGCTTGGCTTAATTGTCTGGCTTCATGCTGCTTGGATTAAAGGCTTGGTTTAATTGCCTGGCCTAAAGAAGCTTGACTTAATTGTCTGGCTTCATGCTGCTTGGATTAAAGGCTTGGCTTAATTGCCTGACCTAAAGAAGCTTGGCTTAATTGTCTGGCTTCATGCTGCTTGGATTAAAGGCTTGGCTTAATTGCCTGATCTAGAGAAGCTTGGTTTAATTGTCTGGCTTCATGCTTTTTGGATTGAAGGCTTGGCTTAATTGCCTGGTCTAGATAAGCTTGGCTTAATTGTCTGGCTTCATGCTTTTTGGATTGAAGGCTTGGCTTAATTGCCTGGTCTAGAGAAGCTTGGCTTAATTGTCTGGCTTCATGCTTTTTGGATTAAAGGCTTGGCTTAATTGCCTGGTCTAGAGAAGCTTGGCTTAATTGTCTGGCTTCATGCTGCTTGGATTAAAGGCTTGGCTTAATTGCCTGGCCTAAAGAAGCTTGGCTTAATTGTCTGGCTTCATGCTAATTGGATCAAAGATTTGGCTTAATTGCCTGGTCTAGAGAAGCTTGGCTTAATTGTCTGGCTTCATGCTACTTGGATTAAAGGCTTGGCTTAATTGTATGGCTTCATGCTGCTTGGATTAAAGGCTTGGCTTAATTGCCGGGCCTAAAGAAGCTTGGCTTAATTGTCTGGCTTCATGCTGCTTGGATTAAAGGCTTGGTTTAATTGCCTGGCCTAAAGAAGCTTGACTTAATTGTCTGGCTTCATGCTGCTTGGATAAAAGGCTTGGCTTAATTGCCTGACCTCAAGAAGCTTGGCTTCATGGTCTGGCTTCATGCTGCTTGGATTAAAGGCTTGGCTTAATTGCCTGGCCTAGAGAAGCTTGGCTTAATTGTCTGGCTTCTTGCTGCTTGTATTAAAGGCTTGGCTTAATTGCCTGGCCTAAAGAAGCTTGGCTTAATTGTCTGGCTTCTTGCTGCATGGATTAAAGGCTTGGCTTAATTGCCTGGCCTAAAGAAGCTTGGCTTAATTGTCTGGCTTCTTGCTGCTTAGATTAAAGGGTTAGCTTAATTGCCTGGTCCAGAGAAGCTTGGCTTAATTGTCTGGCTTCATGCTTATTTGATTGAAGGCTTGGCTTAATTGCCTGGTCTAGAGAAGCTTGGCTTAATTGTCTTGCTTCATGCTTTTTGGATTAAAGGCTTGGCTTAATTACCTGGTCTAGAGAAGCTTGGCTTAATTGTCAGGCTTCATGCTTTTTGGATTAAAGACTTGGCTTAATTGCCTGGCCTAAAGAAGCTTGGCTTAGTTGTCGGGCTTCTTGCTGCTTGTATTAAAGGCTTGGCTTAATTACCTGGCCTAGAGAAGCTTGGCTTAATTGTCTGGCTTCATGCTTTTTGGATTGAAGGCTTGGCTTAATTGCCTAGAGAAGCTTGGCTTAATTGTCTGGCTTCATGCTTTTTGGATTGAAGGCTTGGCTTAATTGCCTGGTCTAGTGAAGCTTGACTAATTGTCTGGCTTCATGCTTTTTGGATTAAAGGCTTGGCTTAATTGCCTGGCCTAGAGAAGCTTGGCTTAATTGTCTGGCTTCTTGCTGCTTGGATTAAAGGCTTGGCTTAATTGCCTGGCCTAGAGAAGCTTGGCTTAATTGTCTGGCTTCTTGCTGCTTGGATTAAAGGCTTGGCTTAATTGCCTGGCCTAAAGAAGCTTGGCTTAATTGTCTGGCTTCTTGCTGCTTGGATTAAAGGCTTGGCTTAATTGCCTGGTCTAGAGAAGCTTGGCTTAATTGTCTGGCTTCATGCTTTTTGGATTGAAGGCTTGGCTTAATTGCCTGGTCTAGGGAAGCTTGGCTTAATTGTCTGGCTTCATGCTTTTCGGATTAAAGGCTTGGCTTAATTGCCTGCCCTAGAGAAGCTTGGCTTAATTGTCTGGCTTCTTGCTGCTTGGATTAAAGGCTTGGCTTAATTGCCTGGCCTAGAGAAGCTTGGCTTAATTGTCTGGCTTCTTGCTGCTTGGATTAAAGGCTTGGCACAATTGCCTGGCCTAAAGAAGCTTGGCTTAATTGTCTGGCTTCATGCTTTTTGGACTAAAGGCTTGGTTTAATTGCCTGGTCTAGAGAAGCTTGGCTTAATTGTCTGGCTTCATGCTTTTTGGATTAAAGGCTTGGCTTAATTGCCTGGTCTAGAGATTCTTGGCTTAATTGTCTGGCTTCATGTTTTTTTGATTGAAGGCTTGGCTTAATTGCCTGGTCTAGAGAAGCTTGGCTTAATTGTCTGGCTTCATGCTTTTTGGATTAAAGGCTTGGCTTAATTGTCTGGTCTAGAGAAGCTTGGCTTAATTGTCTGGCTTCTTGCTGCTTGGATTAAAGGCTTGGCTTAATTGCCTGGCCTAGAGAAGCTTGGCTTAATTGTCTGGCTTTTTGCTGCTTGGATTAAAGGCTTGGCTTAATTGCCTGGCCTAAAGAAGCTTGGCTTAATTGTCTGGCTTCTTGCTGCTTGGATTAAAGGCTTGACTTAATTGCCTGGCCTAAAGAAGCTTGGCTTAATTGTCTGGCTTCTTGCTGCATGGATTAAAGGCTTGGCTTAATTGCCTGGTCTAGGGAAGCTTGGCTTAATTGTCTGGCTTCTTGCTGCTTGGATTGAATGACGTAGTGGTGAGGAGGGTCGTGGGAACCTTGCTGGCTTCTATCTTTCTTAAAAGTGGAAGTTGGCAGAACCCACCTGATGAGCCCTTTGGTAAGGGTGAAACCCTTATGTGGTATGTTTTAATTCAAAATATAATATATGAATCTTAATATATATATATATATATATATATATATATATATATATGTGTGTGTGTGTGTGTGTGTGTGTGTGTGTAAATATCTGTCACAATGGTATTCAATACCGAATGCTACCCCTGGGAGTGTATATCCTATGGAAATTCATTCATGATAAATGCTTTTGGTTGAGTAAGGATTCGAACCTATGCCCCGAACTGAAACAATGCCTGCAGGGACGGCTTTACCAATCGTAAAGTCGCCCCTGCAGGCATTGTTTTGACTCAGGGCATAGGTTCGAATCCTTACTCAACCAAAAGCATTTACCATAAATGAATTTCCATAGGATATACACTCCCAGGGGTAGAATTCGGTATTGAATACCATTATGGGAGTTTATTATCATTATTACTATTATCTAAGCTACAACCCTTAGAATATTTTGTATATTTGTAAAAAAAATCATTAGAACAATCGATCAATAATGATAAAAATACGAGAGAGAGAGATGAGAGAGAGAGAGAGAGAGAGAGAGAGAGAGAGAGAGAGAGAGAGAGAGAGAGAATTCAAGTAGGTTTTAACCAAGCGCTTAGAATAATGTAGCTAGATCAGACCGGACCATTACTTGCTTGAGAGAGAGAGAGAGAGAGAGAGAGAGAGAGAGAGAGAGAGAGAGAGAGAGAGAGAGAGAGAGAGAGAATTCAAATAGGTTTTAACCAAGCGCGTAGAATAATGTAGCTAGATCTCTCTCTTTCTCTCTCTCTCTCTGCTTGAGAGAGAGAGAGAGAGAGAGAGAGGGAGAGAGAGGAGGGAGAGAGAGAGAGAGAGAGAGAGAGAGAGAGAGAATTCAAGTAGGTTTTAACCAAGCGCGTAGAATAATGTAGCTAGATCTCTCTCTCTCTCTCTCTCTCTCTCTCTCTCTCTCTCATTTTTATCCTTATTGATCGATTTATTTTTTTCATAATGGCATTCTTTAAAGTTTGAATTATACGATGATAATATTAATAACAGAATCTCCAACATATTCTCCAACACTTACAAATCTATCTTCAATACCCAGCTAGTGCCTTTTTTCTCTCCAACACTACAATATCTTTCAACACTCTTTCTCTACGCCACCAGTCTCCAACGAAAATCTCCAACATCCAATTTTCCTGCAGCATTTCCCGGGACCTTTTTCTCCAACAATTTTACTTCCATCAATCTCCAACAGCCAATCTGTATCAGATAATGGCTTCATGTGTGTGTGTGCGTGTGTGTCTATGTATGTGTGTGCGTTATACATCAACAATAAACCGTTTCTACTCCAATGCAGGACATAGGCCTCAGACATGTCCTTAGTCATGCCTGGTATTTGGCCATTATCATCACCACACTGGCCTCTGTGGATTGATGATGGTGGGAGACTTTAGTCTGATCGCTCACAGCAAACCTACCTAGAATGGGTGGCCCTGCCTATAGTCCATTTCTTTTAGCGATGCATATTTGCACAGACTCGCGGCGGTGCCCTTTTACCTGATCCCTGATTGGTTAGAATTATCTTGTCCAACCAATCAGCGATCCGGAAACTTTTCCGAGCTAAGTACATCCTTGCTTGATCATGGCGATATGCAAATCCTTTCACTACATATCTAAGAGGAAAATAAGAAATAAAATAGTGTTTGAATAGAAGTTAAAACGTATGTATAGTAATAAAAGAATTAACTGAGGAAATACGATATTAAGAAAAAGCAAAATGAGAACATGATTCAACTAAAGGGAGATAAGCTGGAGGGACTAGTGTGTGATGGAGTGGGGTAGATTGGGAGCTGTCGGTCAGTGGGAATGAAGTAGCGAGGAGAAGGCGGTGGGCAGCTGGTCACTCCGTGGTCACCGATGTGCCAGGCTAGAACTTAGTCTTAAGGAAAGATGGGCTGTACATGACTGATTTATTAACGTGACATAACAAGCTTATATACAAAAGGTTCAGGATAACAATGACATAAAAACTTTAACAATATGAAAAATGCAATGGCAAGCTTAAACGGATTTTTCTATCATCAGTGCGAGAGAGAGAGAGAGAGAGAGAGAGAGAGAGAGAGAGAGAGAGAGAGAGCAATCGTATTACAATGTATGAGCTTGTATACGTGTTACAGCATCCACACCCCTCCAAACGTATGTCTATCTATTCGTCCATCTATCTAACTATTTATCTATCTACTTGTATATAAATACACAAACACATACATACATACATGTATATACACACATACATATATATACACACACATATATATATATATATATATATATATATTTATATGTATATATATATATATATATAATATATATATATATATATATATGTGTGTGTGTGTGTGTGTGTGTGCATGTGTGAGTGTGTGTGTATGTATAATATTTAATATATTTCTTTAAACCCCTTCTCCAGACCTCTTACAACCTACCATCATTAATAATTCATGCAATTTACGTATTAGTGCTGTTGTTAACATTAGAGCGCATGAGAGTTGACGTCTATTTTTCTTGCTCTAAAATCCTAAATTATAGTTTGTGAAGAATTATTACTTGCGCGCGAGCGAATCATAAATCCGGCCACTATACAAAAAAAAAGATGAAGGATAATGGAAATAAATGATAAGAAATTACAACCGTGGGAACTCTTAACGAATTTAGCCATATAATAGTGTTGCATAAAAGTGTAATTCGTCGTTTCTACTACATGGCAGTATTTATAGAAATATTTCAAATAAAATTTAAAGCATATTTAACGAGCTGCTGGCTAGATGCAATAAAAGCTTAAAATTTATTAGTTTGATCTATTTTTTTTTTTCAGAAGTATCCTGGATGGATAATTCTTTCAAAAACCAACAAAACAAATTACTACTTATTCTTGTTCCAATCTCATTTGTTTTTTTATTTTATGTTCGGTATCTAATTTTCCTTCAGAATAATAGTAAGCTAATATATATAATTCTTACATGACCAATCATTTGCGCTTTGCTTCTTATTCCTATAAAAAAAATTTTGATTACGTACATCCATGACCTGTGAATGAATAAATTAATGTGACGCTTCCCTGTTTTGTTTTGTTTTTTTTTGCCAGCAAGGGTTGCCTTGAACTGTGCAACACCGCGTGTTATCAACAATAAAATTCACATAGCAACCTCGTGTGTCGGTTTCTCGTGTCTCGAGATTTTGGTGTCAACACAGACAATTGATCACTGATACCAAATCCAATCTCTCTCTCTCTCTCTCTCTCTCTCTCTCTCTCTCTCTCTCTCTCTCTCTCTCTCTCTCTTGGAATAGACTTCCAGCGGGTGTAGTAAACAGTAACACGGTAAACGAGTTCAAGAATAAATTAGACAAGATCATAAGAACTCTCTCAATGTTTAAACTAATTGTTCTAATAAAAGAGCGTATGTAGTCTCCGTGGATGGACTAAAAAGTCTTTGAGACATCCAAAACTCTTGTAACTCCTTGTAACTCTCTCTCTCTCTCTCTCTCTCTCTCTCTCTCTCTCTCTCTCTCTCTCTCTCTCTCTCTCTCTCTCTCTCTCTCTTTTTAGCCTGCCAGTAATCATAACTAATTTCTCGTTAAGCAGACTTGAAAATTGATATCAGACTAATATTCATCTCATCTCATTCATTTTCACCGAGACAAGATGATTTAAAAGCGCCTGTAATTGGATAGAATCCAAAACGAATAAGGATGGTATCGCACCGCAGTGTGGGCGTTTTAGAAATTTCCGCAGCGGATCATGTATTTGTCAAATGAATAAGAGACTTACCACATGTTTCGTTATGACTTGCCTTTGTTGATCATCTTGTGAAATTAAGCACATTCAAAATCATGATAATCTCCCGGTAAGTAAGGATTCTTCGCAAGAAAATTTTCAGAAAAAGTTGAATTCCCATGAAAGTTTTGTCAAACCATCTTCAATATTCTCTTTTTCATGATTATTGAAATTGTTTTGAAATAGACTCTATTTACAGTTTTGTTTTTGTGGAGAATCTGTTATTTTGCATATAAATCTC
>NC_090764.1:47289215-47294215 GCF_036898095.1 Palaemon carinicauda
TACAAATACACACACACACACACACACACATATATATATATATATATATATATAAAAGCATCAAGTAAGTCTTCTGAAACCATCAGTTCTATAAAGACGTTTAAATGCTGTCATGAGATGATAGAAGGCACATGTTTTCCATATATATATGTATATATATATATATATATATATATATATACAAGCATCCAACATGTCTTCTGGTACCGTCAGTTTCATCAAAAGTTCCAAAGCGAGCTCTCTGCCACTGCTCTTCGAATGCTGCACTTCTGCCCGTTAACACACGGTATTCTC
Organism: Palaemon carinicauda; assembly: GCF_036898095.1. Lineage (NCBI taxonomy): Eukaryota > Metazoa > Arthropoda > Malacostraca > Decapoda > Palaemonidae > Palaemon > Palaemon carinicauda. The sequence goes on from NC_090764.1 coordinate 47,289,510, forward strand.
GAACACGAGGTCTCCTATACTGCCCTTTATCATGCAAAACCTTTTTCGGCGTAAGCATTGGGGTCGAGACGTCCCTATTCCACCCCCCCCCCCCTTGTATTTCATCGATATATCAAGCATCTTCAGTCGTGTTCTTAATTCCCTGCATGGCGGAAAAAATAGGAATGTCCAATAGTTTTTTTTTTTTTTTTCCTATTTTCGACTCTGCAATCAAGCGGCTAATTCAAGATCCGTTTGATTCTGATCCGTGGATCACAGTCACATGCGGACTCAGTGCCTCATCATCTTTTCCTCCTCCTCCTCCTTCCCCCTCTCCTCCTCCATTCCACCTCCAGCTCCCTCCCTCCCTCCCTCCTGCTCTACAACCGAGACTCACGGCTTGCAATCGATATGTTTTGTCCGATTTCCTGACATCCGCTTCTGCTAGCAATATTGTTTACATTGTAATAAGCTCTTCCTTATGATAAGTCGACGTACAATAAAAATATTATCTTACATTAGAAAAGTTTCTTGAGTTTTAATACTGAATCTTACGTTTCACTTCCTAAACTGAAATGAGATATGTATTTGTTTCATTTGAAACGAAGCAGCCATGGGACCTATGATGAAGAATTTTCCACAATTTCGGACACGTAAACTATGACACGAGTGCCATGCACAGCGCTCATACACGAAAGGGAAAAAACTTAATTCTGTTTTTAAAGAAATTTCTGTAACTCTCCTCTGTTTTAGTTGCTTACATACGATTTGACCTTATTTCAGCTTCAAAACAGTTGCTCTCATTACGAATATATCAGTCCCATGGCAGGACAGGTGAGGTAAGACCTCATGCACCTGCTCTTTCTAAATCGTTGCCTTTTCTCACAAAATGGAAATACATCGTGATTTTATACACATTTCTCCTTGTTTGATGCAGTTTGAGAAAATGGCTACCACGACATATATCGATTTAGAATTATGAAATGGAATTGTTTCATGTTATTTTTAACAGTTTCCCACACAAAAATCCAAATCTATGTTAACGCAGCTAGCAACATTTGGCATTAATTTGACCCTCCTCATGGAATGGATAGCGTCAAAGTGGCTCAATGTTGGGCCACGAGAAGGAAGTAGTCATTGACGCACTGCCGATTAGCGTGCTCGCCTTCACGTACATTAACAAGGAGCACCTTTTCTTTCATACGCTTTCAAGAGGCCACTATTCACACGGAAAAATACTCCAGTTAAACGACGATGTTTTCCTTTCTCGCCTACTGAAACTCTCCCTTTATCTCTTCAGGTGTATTCGTTTATTGTGCACAGGTTATTGAGTTCGTGATGTGAAATATTAGCATATGACTCTTCATTTATGGAGCAGAGTACACTGGAAGTGCGTATACCTTTTAAGGTATAGGGGCTACTGATTATACGATTATCCAGCTTCTTGTGCTTCTTATAGTTGAACATTTTCGTTGCGACAATTGACTGCCTTCAAGTTAAACGTCTACCAAGAAACAACTGACAATTTCATGATGTAATTTAGTGATAGTATTCCCATCTGCTATTATAAGGAAGGGGAGGTGAACAACCTGATTCAAAACATTGTGTATGGGGCGTCATGGCCATTAAATGGACAGCTTACAAGTAAATAATTAATGCGTTGGTTTTAAATATCATCTATTCATCGTCACTAAGTCTGGCTGCGGGCTAGCGGAAGAAAGCTAAGGAATGATGAAAACGACAGCGCTGTCCGGTCGTTAAGATATAACCCAGATCAGTAATATCAGGTGAGTTTATTGACCTTTTATGTAATTATATCCGGGTTTGGTTTTAAGAGTATAGAATTAAAGAGAACAATCTTCTAAAGCAAGATGCAAACTTAGAAGATGTCTTAGAAACATGTTGGAGTTTATCTTTTTTGTAGCGGTTTAGTGAATAAGAAAGGCAGTGAAAATTACGCATTTTGGATGATTTTGCGCCAGATTCGAAGTATTATGGGAACAGGGAAAAGTGAACGTTAATAGCTTTCTTTTTAATCAACTATCGAAGTTCACGCATTCCAGGATCACCCTTGAAAGCCCTCACAATTATGAATATTTTTCTTTTGCTTATAAATTTTAATCGATATAGATAGTGTCACGGTTATCAGGAAATAATTAGGTATCTCTGGAGTGATGTCTTATGGGTCATAACATCTCATGACCTTCATCTCAATCTTAAGGTACTTGGAATGACATTGAAATATTTCGCCGCGAACTTTTAAGATTTGTTATAATTTCTTTAAGACATAAGGAAAAACAATTTGATTTGTTATTTTATCTTTATGTACGAGTGTATGAAAACATTGTCAGTTAATGCTAGCCTACTTGATTTGAACGCAACAACTCTATGGTGTTCGCATTTAAAAGTTCAAATCTAAACATATTTCTAAACACTAATTTTGTAAGTGGCAGGTAGATAAAAATTATAAGAATAGACTAACCTCGGGTGTTTTTGTACGGATATATATGTTCTCGGTGCGTAAATGTACTGCAATCGGAAACACTTTAAACACAGCATACACACACACACACACACACACACGCGCACACACACACACACACACATATATATATATATATATATTACATATATATATATATATATATTACATATATATATATATATACATATATGTACTGTTATATATACACACACACACTATATATATATATATATATACATATATATATATACATATATATAAATATGTATACCTACTGTATAGATAAACATATATTTGTATGTGTGCATAAGTAATTTATATATTGTATATGCATACTGTATATAAATATATTCATTATATATATATATATATATATATGTGTGTGTGTGTGTGTGTGTGTTAATATATGGGTATATGTATGTGTGTATGTGTTGTATGGGAGTGTGTATTTGTGTATTTATATTTTATATGTAAAGTGTGTGTGTGTGTGTGTGTGTCCACGAGATGAATATGTAGAGGAACACATAAGACAAGAAACCCGAAAGTTTAAGTAAATGAAATTTTAGAAGATGGGAAACAAATTAATGATCTGGGACGGAATCGAGTGTCTCCGGAGAGGTTAATGCACCCTTGTATGAGAGACAAGAATGTAAGATATTTCGTCAGAAGAGCGTGATACCTATATCGAGTCGATGGAATGAGTATTTTGAGAGTTATTAAGATGAATTTTAATTACATGGTGTTAGCTTTTGAGTAATTAATTGTTGTGACCTGATTGGTAACGTCTCTGCCTCGTGTTTGCCAGTCGGGGGTTCGAGTCCCACTCAGACTCGTTAGTGTCATTAGTGTCTGCAACCTTACTATCCTTGTGAGCTACGGTTGGGGGGTTTGGGGGAGCCTATAGGTCTATCTGCTGAGTCATCAGTAGACATTGCCTGGCACTCCCTGGTCATAGCTTAGGTGGAGAGGGAGCTTGTGTGGTAATCATGTAATATATAGTCAAGCTCTAGGGCATTGTTCTATTTGCTAAGGCAATGTCACTGTCCCTTGCCTCTGCTATTCATGAGTGGCCTTTAAACCTTTAGAACTTTAAACTGTTGAGATTATATGGAGGAGAGTACAAGCATAGAATAGTAAATCCCCGAAAGATGTTTTATTGTGTTAGTGAGAGACTTTGAATAGGAAGAGTATGTTAAATATAGGTGAGAATGTAGTTGAAGGAATGCGAACGAGGAACAACATTTTCAAGGTTTAAGAGAAAGGTTAGTAAAAGAGGTTCGGAGAATTAGACTTACTGATATTTATAAAGGTCAATGGAACGGTTCTAGTTAAAACGGCGAAAAAGACTGACACGGGAGCAATCTGGAATTTGGTCAGTGTAGGGAACGTGGACATGCCTTCTTTTAAACCTAGATATGAAAAAATTACAAAAGATTAAAGTATTTATAAAGACAATGTACACACCTGGAATAGGTACACTAGGGAGCTGTTGCAAATTCTAAATGAAATGTGATAAGGAGGCACAGTATGTTTAAATTACTCGTTACGAGTAGTTAGTTATGTTTTTGAATTATAAGTGAAGCTTACTCAGAACAGGTAAATATTGATGAGTGGCAGTTCGATACTTGAGGTACATTAGAAATCTATAACTAAGCTATACGCACAAGAGCTTTTTTGTACTGTTGAGTCATAATAGTTGGAACAAGGAAATATGCATCTAATATAGATTTCAGGTTAATTGCTTATACCGGTAAAGGTGAGAGATTTTGATTTGTTAAGTATGAAGTTTTGTTTTGAACGATATGCTCAACAACAGCAGTTTCACAGCACAAGTTATTGGCTAATGTTTTATGAAGATGATGGGGTAACAGTTATTAATCTTAGTAAAAACAAAATCATTATGAAATTTACGTACAAGATCCCTTGAGAGAGATGAAAAGGGCTCCTATGAAAACACGCAAAACTCTTCCAAGAAATACCAAATTTCAGAAACTATGTGACTGAATGATTAATTTGAAGTTTTCTAGCATCCTCACATAGAAATTATGGGATGCGTCTGCTTTTAATCCGATTTGAAGGGCTGAACTCGGAGAAAACTGATCAATTTGATTATTGATATTTTCATTATCACTACTCCAGCAGCAACCATTAATGGAAAAGCAAAATGTTATAAAACCAAGGGCTCCAATAGGGGAAGCAGCCCAGTGCAGAAGAAAGAAAATAAAGAAATAACTTATAAACT
>NC_090764.1:47301715-47311715 GCF_036898095.1 Palaemon carinicauda
AAAGACCAAGTACCAAGCGCTTTCGTGTATTCGTACACTTCTGGAAAAGACCAGGTACCAAGCGCTTTCGTGTATTACGTACATTTCTTCTGGAAAAGACCAGGTACCAAGCGCTTTTGTGTATTACGTACACTTCTTCGTAATACACGAAAGCGCTTGGTACCTGGTCTTTTCCTTTCCTGTTTCCTGTGGATTTTACACTATAATATCTGTCACGTGCAGTTTTGTGACTGATAAGTAATTTGAATATATATATATATATATATATATATATATATATATATATATATATATATATATATATACATTATATATATATACACTATAAAAAGGCTAATGTCAGCCAGTTCAACATAAAAACATTTGCTGCAAGTTTAAACTTTTGAAGTTCTACCGATTCAGCTACCCGATTAGGAAGATCATTCCACAACTTCTGTTACAACTGGAATAAAACATCTAGAATTTTGTGTAGTATTGAGCCTCATGATGGAGAAGGCCTGACTATTAGAATATACTGCAAATATCTAGTATTACAAACAGAATGGAACTGTCCTAGAAGGTCTGAATGAAAAGGATGATCATAATTATGAAATATATTATGCAACATGCATAAAGAACTAAATGAACGACGTCGCCAGAGACTAATATCTCGATCAGGAATAAGAAATTTGATAGACTGTAAGTTCCTGTCCAACAAATTAAGATGAGAATCAGCAGCTGAAGACCAGACAGAACAATGCTTGAAACAAGGTGGGATGAAAAAATTAAAACACTTCTTCAGAATAGATTGACAACCAAAAAGTGTTCTCCAAAAGTGCATTGGCTGTCGAGAATCACGCCCAAAATTTTAAGATTCATACAGAAGTAGAGAAACATTATCAATGCTGAGATCGGGATGTTGAGGAGCCACTGTCCTTGACCTACTTACAATCATACTTAGAGTTTTGTAAGGATTCAACTTCATGCCCCATAACTTGCACCGTGCACTAATTTTAGCTAAATCACTATTAAGGGATTCAACAACCCCAGATCTACATTCAGGAGATGGAATTGATGCAAAGAGTGTAGCATCATCTGCATATGCAACAAGATTGTTTTCTAAGTTTTAATAACCATATATGGCATTTCAGAATACTTATTAACTATATTAACACAATATCGGAATATTAATATTTCATTCTCACAGTTATTGAGGAGATGAACTTGAACACCAGTTATTTTAGCACCTCAAGTAGAGAAACTTGTACCACTGGCTCCGTGCGCTTTGTTTTTCCACAGGACTCATCGTCGAAAAGTTGTTTTCCGGGACGTAAAGTAGTCCAGAAGTACTTAAAATTCGACAGAATTCTAGGCATTTCAGAGGTGGCCTTCAACGGATTTTCAGTAAGCAACACTTAATAGGGATTCAACATAGAAAATATTTCATATATCTTTCAAGGGTAAAAAAATAAAATGCATTATCTTACGCTCGAACTAAAGGTCCTCTTTATTATTATTATTATTTTTTTTTTAAATGAGCGGAACTCGGATGTACTATACGTAATATTCCTCAATTTTTCAAAACTTACATCGATCATCTATTCAATGACTGTACTTTGAAGAACCCATTATCCTTTATTTCAATGTGTGCTTTGATATTTCTTTCATTATGGATCTCGTTATAAAAACAGGGATCAACAGTTGAACAGCTGGAATATGACTAGCTGTGTGCGAAAATACTTATATGAAATCATTCGAATGACAAAACTCAGTAAAATTTTAATGAATGTTAATAAGTCTATCTTATTTGAGTAGATAGATGTACATGATGAGTTTGAAGTTATTTGCGGTTAGAATTGATTATCAACGTTTTCAATAGTCTTAACAGAATCAATAAAGATGTTTCGGAAACCAAGATTTTTCAGATACATTTGAAAAAAAAAAAATACATGATTTAAAGATTCAGGTTATGAAATCCAACTTACTTAACTGTGTCGTAGTAACATCAGCAAATTTCTTATTATAACCAAAAAAAAAGAATACCTTGGACGAAATTAGCCAAATCCTCTTAGATCTAAAATCAAACGGGAAAATGTTATTTCGTAAGCATCTTACCACAGTATTATTATCTTGTTTGGAAAGTCACCAAACGTTAACATGAAAGATAAAATGCTTTTGGTTATAAAATATAAAAAAGCATTATCATTTGTGATAATTGTGCACATCTGAAGTTGAAATTCAGTCTCATTTTTCATTAATAAGAATATGTTTTGTCAAAATAATTGAACACATATATGGTTAAAGTACAGTGTCATTTTTATTTCATTCATGATGATCATACATTACTATGGACATTGGAGAAATTAAATATAAACGATTCTCTGGTTCTGTAAAACGCTTAAGCATAGAAGGTAAGAATTTAACTTAGTACTTTATAAGTATGTAGTCGAAACATACAAATAAGTTAGGACAAGAAACAAGCAGCTGGAATTACATTCCACGCATCTATAAGCAGGTAATGAATACTAGTCCTCCACCATGAACATTCTTCGTGTTGAGTCTTAATCACTACCTTAACAATGTAGTAATGTACTGTAAAAGCTGTATCATTATTAATTCACGAGTTGAGTGTTTAGACCAGATCTTACCGGATCGTGAGACGGAACAGACATTTTAACAGTGAGAACTGATCGATGAATTAAATTGCTCTTTGTAAAATGCGCTGGCAAACGTTTAGAACAGTAGATGCAAGTTTTAGGTTTATATAATTTCATGCAATAGTATCCTAAAACAAAACGATTTAAACCTATTTACCAATTAAGGCAATGTAGCAAGTACTAAGAAGTGAGTAAAGCGCAGTGTTCCTACGTCAAGTTAACATCTGTCACAAAAGCATTTACGAGGGACCTTAGAAGAATATCACCAAATGTTGGTCTTCCTGGCCAGTTGGACGAGTCTTTCCTACAAGTTTTGGTAGTTTAGAGTTTCTGGATTTAATCTTTGGAGTACACTAAATAAATTCATAATGAAACGAGTTCTTTCCTAGTCCAGGTACTTAAAGACCAGTGCCCTGAATAGAATAAGAAACTATACTGTATATTACCCACGTAGTTCCCATGACCTTTCTGTTAGGTATTTTAGCCATGATTTCTCATAGAGTATTTGTGAAGATGGTTGTTTATGCTTCCATCTTATTTTTAACGTAAGTGGAACCCGTATCAGAAGTGCAGGTACAGTACAATACGTGTTAGAAAATGGAGCTCGGTATGCAAAAGCAAACTTGAGAGCTCCTTAAGAAAGATCACTTGATCGATCTCATAGTTTTTTCTTTATTGTTTTAGTAGTAGGAGACATTCAAAGTACTTTTCTTTTGCCATACTACTAAATATTTAAGATGTCTGTGCGAATGCATATTGCAACTTTATCCATGGTTTCATAATATAATAACTTACAGAGGTTGATTTCTTGTTTGCATTATTGAATCAATAAGTTTACCTCCTATATTAATTTTTTATTCATAATAATAATAATAATAATAATAATAATAATAATAATAATAATAATAATAATAATAATAATAATTATGATTATTATTATCATTATTATTATTATTAAACAGTTATGTTCTCATGATTTTTATTGTTTAACCCAGATAACGAGGACGAATATAGAAATCAGTGTAAACAAACAAAGATTTCGAAATACAGCTGACATGATTTTGAAGATTGAATTTTAGCGGACATTTTTGAAGGTTTGGAGATTGGTCACTTTGATTATTCTGTTAAGAAACTGAAACAATACTCTATGGCATATTCAAGCCAGTAACCCCATTTCATGATTATTTCCTTCATCAAAAGTTTTACAGGGGCCTATAAACTAATGATTGAAGAGGGTGACATTTGCACTCATAATGGTTTACAATGGTGGAAGGTATGCTCAATCAGAGATCTCGAAGTTATATCTCTATCTATCTATCTATCTATAAATATATATATATATATATATATATATATATATACATATATATAAATAATATATGTTTGTGTATGTATAGATACTCTATATACATACACACTATATATATATATACATACATACATATACATATATATATATTTCTATATAAATAATATGTTTGTGTACGTACAGATAATGTATATGCATACATACATACACACACACACATATATATATATACATATATATATATATATATATATATATATATATACATATGTATATATTTCAATATATAAATAATATATGTTTCTGTAAGTACAAATACTGTATATACATACATACATACAGACACACACACACACACACACACACACACATATATATATATATATATATATATATATATATATATATATATATATATATATATATACACATAAATGTTATCATATACAATATATGTAAATACAATTTCCTAATATGATTTTTATGGTTTTAAGGATCAATGGAATCTAATTCGGAAATAAGTCAAATGAATAAGGGAACTGCATTTAGATAAGGTGTTTTGTGCTCTAATGGTGAACGTTGTACAGTGCAGTGAAAATAGAGAAACGAGGAAATTGGACGATGATGTTTTTTCGCGTTTTTTGTTAACTGGTAGCATGTCCAAACGAAATTAAATAGAAGGTGAAAACTACGGACCGAGTCGGCGCTTTGTGTGTTTATAATAAGAAAGTTTAATGCCAGGAAGTGGATAGTTTTATTTAAGCAGAGAAAATAGTTGATAAAATCATGCATTGCAACAATCATTACCGAATTTTGAATTTCAAATTTCAAAAATTAACAAAAGTGGAAGTTGATTTTCAAATATAAGTATGGCTCACATACTTTTATTTGAAAATCCACTTCCACTTATAGGTTAATATTGTGTATAGAGAAGATACTGGGTTTTAGTTAACCAGCCAGCAACATCAAAAGGATGGGAAAGATGATTCCAGGCTAGCTGAGCTTATTTATAATTAATGAGGAAATTGAGATGTGCTTTTAGTTACTTCAATATTTAACTTATAAAAACAATTAACTCCTATACAGAGAGAAGGAAATTTATAATAGATAAGCTTTCTAAATAAAGTACTTTTTATGATAGGAAATATTCGTTGACAAAGTGTTATATTACAATCCTACTTTTTGGAGAGTTTTGGGTTAGATTTCTTCACTAATCCTCTCAAAATCCTGATAAGGTCTGTAATTCCAAAAGCACCTTGGTATGAGTTAGCATTACCATACTGTAGATATTCTGGCTTCGATAAGCCTGAAATTAAATTTGAACTTTTAATCTAATTTTTAGCTTATGTAAATAAGGATTGTAATGCTTTGTTTACATAGGCAGTTGATATACTAATAGAAGACACAATATTTTGGAAAAAGTATCAAAGAGATATACTAATAGAAGACTCCCTATTTGGAAAAAGTATCATAGAAATATACTAATAAAAAACATACTATTTTGGAAAAAGTATCATAGAGATATACGAATATAAGACACAATATTTTGGAAAAAGTATCAAAGAGATATACTAACAGAAGACACAATATTTTTGAAAGAGTATCATAGAGATATACTAATAGAAGGCATACTATTTTGGAAAAAGTATTAGAGATATACTAATAGAAGACACAATATTTTGGAAAAAGTATCAAAGAGATATACTAATAGCAGACTCCCTATTTGGAAAAAGTATCATAGAAATATACTGATGGAAAACATACTTTTTTGGAAAAAGTATCATAGAGATATACGAATAGAAGACACAATATTTTGGAAAAAGTATCAAAGAGATATACTAACAAGACACAATATTTTGGAAAAAGTATCATAGATATGCTAATAGAAGACGCACTATTTTGGAAAAAGTATCAAAGAGATATACTAATACAAGACACAATATTTTGGAAAAAGTATCAAAGAGAGATACTAATAGAAGACTCACTATTTTGGAAAAAGTATCATAGAGATATACTAATAGAAGACACACTATTTTGGAACAAGTATCACAGATATATATATACTAATAGAAGACGCACTATTTTGGAAAAAGTATCATAGAGGTATACTAATAAAAGACACGCTGGTATTGGTTTACAAGAGCACGCTCTCCATTTACTCCAAAATTATGCAGTCCTGCAGCTCTTTTTGTACAGTAATGAGGAGGTTCTTTAAATGCTGGGAAAGCAAAAAATAGCAAAATATGGTCCGAGAGGGGGGAGGGGGTGGGGAGAAGGGGGAGGGGGGAGGGGGAGGGGTTGGTGGAGGAGGTACTAAGCACCAGGGAACCGTCAGCCAAAGAGAAGTTCGTGATGTAAGCGTACATTTGGTATATACCTATTCAAAATGTATACTAAATTAAAACTCGAGTAATTACTCAAAAGTGTCACCATTTGTGAAATGTGTATTTCATATTAGGTAAATATTTGATACAAATCATATCAAAGTGTTTTTTAAAAGAAACTATTTTGAGAATGACTATAATTATAGTTTTCCCAGACGACGTTTTGCTACACTAACGCCATCTCATAGATGGCGTTAGTGTAGCAAAACTGCCTAAGGATGCCTGCACATTGAGTAACTGATCTATTTTTTAATCTATTATATATTTTGAATATATATCAAATGTCCGTTGACGTCACGAACTTCTCTTTGATTGACTCTGTTGACGATGTCGGTTCCAGGTCGCTTAGTATCTCCTCCATCAAGCCCTCCCCCTCCCCCCTCCCGCAACATTTGCTATTTTTTTTTTTGCTTTCCCAGCGTTTAAGGAACCTCCTAATTAATGTACAAAAAGAGGAGAGATGCAGGAATGCAAAATTTTGGAGTAAATAGAGAGCGTGCTCTTGTAAACATAGACCGACACGCTATTATTGAAAAAGTATCATCGATATACTAATAAAAGACACACTATTTTTTAAAAAGTATCATAGAAATATACTAATAGAAGAACAGTAGTTATTTTTGAAAAAGTATCATTGAGATATACTAATAGAAGACACAATATTTTTGAAAAAGTATCATAGAGATATACTAATAGAAGACACAGTATCTATTTTTGAAAAAGTATCATAGAGATATATTAATAGAAGACACAATATTTTGGAAAAAGTATCATAGAGATATACTAATAGAAGACACAGTGTTTATTTTTGAAAAAGTATCATAGAGATATACTAATAGAAGACAAAATATTTTGGAAAAAGTATCCTAGATATAATAATAGACGACACACTTTTATCTGAAAAAGTATCAAAGGGATGTACTAATAGAAGACACACTATTTTGGAAAAAAGAATCATAGATATATACTAATAAAAGACACACTATTATTGAAAAGTATCATAGTAATATACTAATAGAAAAAACACTATTTTTTTTTAAATATCATAGATTTAGGCTACTGCCTTTTTAAATTTTTAGTTTGTAAATTATTCTATAAAATTGGTGTCTAAAATTCCTTGCATTCCCTTTCAATACCTCGAAAAAGATTGAAGGCAGAAAGGCCATCGTCGAGTCTTGGTCTGTTGGAGTAAATATCAAGGTCTTGTTCTGACGTAATATCTACCAATAAATTATTGGGGACTAGGAAGATATCGAATCAGTTTCAAGGTTTTTTATCTCAATATTTCTAATTAAATTTATCTTTAGTTTATCGTATTTTTATCAATTCTTAATTGGCATATATATATACATGCAATAAACCACAAGGAAAAATTTAAATACTAAGTGAACCCGACCGGTTTCGTCTCATCTTCGTCTATTTAAAACTTCATTCTGTGAGTTTTATGCGGGCATATATATATATATATATATATATATATATATATATATATATATATATATATATATATATAATATATATACATATATATACATATACATATAAATTTTATATATATATACTGTATATATATATATATATATATAGAGAGAGAGAGAGAGAGAGAGAGAGAGAGAGAGAGAGAGATAATCAAAATGAAACTGACTAATACATATAGAGTACAGAAATTCAGCAAAATATTTTACTGCTGCATGGCTGTAATATTATAATTTAGTTTAATGATAATTTTAATTTCCTTCGTTCATGGTAGTAGGTTGGCCAGGCCACCAGCCACCCGATGAGATAATACCGCTAATACTTTGACTGGCCAGACAGTACTACTCATACATTGGATCCTTCTCTCTGGTTATAGTTAATTTTCCCTTTGCCTACATATACACCGAATAATCTGGACTATTCTTTACATATTCTCCTCTGTCATCATACACCTGATAACACTGAGATTACCAAAACAATTCACCTTACCCAAAGGGATGATTACTGCACTGTAAGGATAGGGGAAACTCTAGCTATAGTATGCAGCTCTTATAGGAGAAGGACACTCCAAAATCAAACCATTGTTCTTTAAGCCTTGGGTAGTGCCATAGCCTCTGTACCATGGTCTTCCACTATCTTGGGTAAGAGTTCTCTTGCTTGAGGGTACACTTGGGCACACTATTCTATCTTATTTCTCTTCCTCTTGCTTTGTTAAAGTTTTTATAGTTTATATAGGATATATTTATTTTAATGTTTCTATTCTTAATATATTTTATTTTTCCCTGTTTCCTTTCTTCACTGGGCTTATAGCATCCTGATTTTCCAACTAGGGTTGTAGCTTAGTAAAATATAACATATAAAGTTTAAATATTTGCGTTACTTTTTCGCTAGCTACTCTCTTTACCTTCGTTTTCAAGAACGGTGAATTTCAGTGATTTTTATACAATTATTTACTTAATTTATCAATCATTATGCTTTTTCAATTCATCTATCATTAATAGTATAATTTTGTACCATTGAAACTAGAAATTTATGAAATGTAGCAGATAAATCAATTAGCAATGCAGAATATTTGTTTTCGCTTGAAATTTGTATGCGATTTTACCTGTTTTCTATAGCTTTCATCAATCCTTGGAATATCAAAATTCATGTTATTATTTCATGGTAAAATGTCAACCCATATAGGAACAGTACTAAGAATCATTGAAATGACATGACTACGACTTTGACTTCTCTTTTTCTTTTTAGTAGAGGCATCTTTAACGCATGTTGCAATTAACTTCACAATGCTTTGTTTTGCAAAAATATGTTGTATTATAATGAATAGACGCAAGGTATCACATGATTATAGGCAAATGATTTTATTGAGAAATGGAAATATAAAACTTTCATATTAATTGAAATAATGTAAGGTAAAAACCAGCCTATGCCAAATGTTATCATAATCAAAATCCATTTCAGATTTGGCTTAGGCATTATATTCATATTCAAAGAACAACTGAGAACACTTTACGTAGTAGCATTACTTCTATTCTGGAATGCTTTCGTTAATAGCAAGAACGCTAGCTACTACCGACCTTGTAACAAAGGTTCTTAGGAATGCGGTGCCACCCATTTATCGCCAACCCAGGACATGAACTTTCGAAACTCCCTCCACTTTGTCTGGAATTTAACTCTTTTCGTTTGCCTAATACAGTATTTCAAATGCATCAGGTACTAACAAAATTAAGTTAATCTATGTATATGTAAAAGTTCATAGTTGTAGCGAATGTTTTGAAGTTAAACAAGCTGACCAAAGTATATTTTTATAATTTATATATGAAAGATCTATTCTAATGGTATTACTGTTCTTAAAATGTTTTATTCTGTTTGTTTATTATTTCTTTGTAGTTAATGCATTTCCTTTTTCTCGCTTGGCTATTTTTCCCAGCTTGAGCCCTTAGGCTTATAGCATCCTTCTTTTCAAGCTAGGGTTGTAGCTTAGCTAATAATAATAACAATAACAACAACAACAACAACAACAACAACAACAACAACAATAATAATAATAATAATAATAATAATAATAATAATAACAATAATAATAATAATGTTTATGAAATTAGACATAAATGTAAACGTGTACCATGAATTGTGATAATTGCCGCCATTTACCTACGAGGTCCATAACAGTTTTTAGCTTCACTTATGGGTTC
>NC_090764.1:47314215-47326715 GCF_036898095.1 Palaemon carinicauda
TGTACTATTCATGAAGTTAATATTTCTGTGTCGAACACTCGTACGCTTATATTTCATTACATAATTACGCATATCTTTTGTGCCAAATTCTCCAATACTCTATTTAGTCACTTCATTAGCAAAAGACTTCAGTTTTAGTTAGATGGATTCATGCATTTGATATATTACTGTTTTGCTAATGAATAGCGTAAAAAGATGGATTACCACTTAGTGAGGCAGTGGAGCCCAATAATAGCAGACCAGTGCTCTGAAGGTAGCGGAGCAGAGAGAGACTGAGGGTGAGATAGCAATCCGTGATTCATTCTGAAGTAATCAATAAGGGAGTAGTTGGGTCGTTTATTGCTCCGATTCTTACTATTGCCAGGTGTATCGTAGGTGGCATGAGCGACGTTGTAGCGCGGCAGCGAGGTGCGCTCACTCACGGAAACTCTGTATCCGAGGTGCCTGACCCATTAGTATTTAGTAGGGCAATATATTACACTAGTGTACCCGAGCTGTCAAAAATGACGTCTAAATATTTAGATAGATATGAACACACACACGCACACAGATTCCACCCCTCCCACATCTTCCCCCTTTCCTGGCCATGCTACAACCCGCTGGTTCGGCAATTAGTGGGAGAGTGTGGTTTCCTAGTGTTTCTTTGTATATCTTTCCACTTCTTCTAGTCTCAGTTTTAAGTTTGTCATCAGGTGTGCGAAGGGCAGTAAAATCAAATTTACACATGGCGTTCAGATATACTGTACAGTACATCTAATGCATCCCCGTCATTGTAATTGAGAACCTTCTTTCTGATGAGTTTGCGAATGTGAACTGACTTGTAATTAAAATAGGTAAGCGTTTCCTTTTCAGCTGCATCATATCTTTCCAATTTGAGTCGTGAATTGAGTCGTGGCCCAATTGCAAATCTGCGTGTGTTTCAAGTACACGTTTTCATTCTGTAGCACTTGTTTTACTCTAAGTGGGCCCTGGGTTTAGTCTGAAAATTTTGCAAGATCTAATTAAAAGAATTCCACATGAAAATTATCTTTACTTCTTGCTTCTTATTTAAATCATAATTTACTTCCCTTCTAGTGTCTCCTTCGTGTGACTGGTTCCCGATTATACAGTTTAACACTTCTAAAAACCTAAAGATCGTGTTTAACATTGCTACTGTTACCGATCTAGCATGCGAGCCACATTTGATACCAGAAAAGAATTTTAGGTATTTCAAATTCCAATACGATCTTTAAGAATTTTCCACAGTTTTGTGTGTTAAAACAGAGTAACTGTACAGTTAGCTTCATTAATTCTGGTACACTACATAGTAAAGGATATGTCAGTGTACCGGAATTAATGAAGCCAACTGTACAATGGAGAACAAATTCCCCTCCTCTTCACAGCAGTCAACAACGACGCTTTGACCTATCACATTTAGTTAATAAGTGCACAAACAGAGCAAATTTGTTTGTTTCTAAAACAAATGCTGATCCTCTTATAGCTCCAAAATATGGTAGCAACGTTGTAAGACTGACCTCTACATTTTGAAAAGCTTATCTGCAACACCTGGCTTGCCAAATGACACGGCTTTTCATTTCCAAAAAGCTTAAAACTGGTTCAATAAGCTTTGTATCTTTTAATTACCTAATTACAATATTTACCTGATCGATATGTAACAGATCTAGTGTTGAGTCAACTTACAAACTGGAATAACCAAAACGTTTGACTTCATTGACAATAAACGCATAGACTTTCATGAAGTTATCTGATGAATGAGCCCATAGGTGGTTTTGGGTAGGTAAGAATGACCACCTTTGCTAAAATATCCATATTTCAAAATGATACCGGCTCTAAATACTAACTTATGAGATCAAGCGGCCGTAAAATTCCAATTTTGTGATAATATGAATATTTTCTACGTTGCTCAGAAAGCCAAGCCACGTTCAGCTTACTTACAAATAATAGCTATTGAATGCCCGAAGACTCTAGTCATCAAATTGCCCCAATTTATATTTCCTATCATAAAAATACCTTCAAATATAATTTTCGCAAGTTTAAAGGGATTTCTTTTATACCGTAAACCATTCAGCCTTTCTGTGGTGGCCCCCTTCCCGTGATACCATAAGCAGCTCTTATTTTGCTTTATGGTTAGTCTAGCACTGGGTCCTTCCTAGCATTTCTGAGTTGGTACTGTTTTGGTATTCATAAGCACCACTTCAGCTGAAGAATCACCATCGGTATTTGTAAAGCTTGGCAGTAAAATTCTAGACATTGCAAGGTCTTTTGTAAGTTTTTGGTATTCATAAAATAATTTACTTTCACTAACTCAAACCTTGTAACTTTGTGCTATTCTACCTTAAAGATTATATCATTAGATTATTAGTCAACTGTACATATTTAACACACTTTTATAATGGGAGAACGTGTGCATAATGCGTGAAGAGTGGACGTGATAAACGTAATATAACATCTTAAAACATTTCTTTATATAATACAGTCTGAAACTGGCTCTTCATTTTGCAATGTGAGGATGCTACTGAAAAGAAGAAACGAGAGAGTGCTTTGTGTATTAGTTGCCTTTCTCCTATTCGGTTTTAATTATCATAGGATTATATAAAATATTGATAATTAATCCAATTATGATTTAATCATTCGCTCTTGGGAAAATCCTTGGTGATTACTGTTGCTATTAACAGTGTTGAAATTTCAATATGCTTTTCGTGTGATAATAGATTATGTATTAGAAGTTTAAATATTTCCTTAATATATGTAATTTGTAGGCTTCCTTTACAGTTTGTGTCATGTTATTCACTAAGTATGGTAATTTAGTGAATAAAAAATGCATGCAGCGTGAATGACTTTCCTTAAAGGGGATGGATGTGAAAGATGGTAATATACTTTCTGTATATTGCAAATGTATTATTATAATAAAATCTTTGGATTCGCTACATAAGTCGAATATATAATTAAAATTATAAGTCAATTAATTACGGATCATAGCCGTACCTTTTGGAAACAATAACTCTCTCTCTCTCTCTCTCTCTCTCTCTCTCTCTCTCTCTCTCTCTCTCTCTCATGATTTTCAGATGCTTGGTGTATTGGCGTATCTGACTGTATTTACTATTCTCAAAATGATGGAGGATCACATATCCCATATAAAATCTAATTTCATATAAACAAAAATACTCTTAATTCAATTCAGGTACCAGTAATCACTTTTGATCATAAACTATCTTGACAGGTGTCTTTTGAGAAAGGCAAGAAATTCTTCATCTCAAATCTTCTCGAAAAAAAAGGCTTGCAATGCAGGCTCACACGGGGCAATGAGATTACGTTCAAACTCCACATAGCCAAACAGGCAACATTTTTTTCCCTCCCCTCCTTTTTTAAAGTTACGTGGCCCAATTATCAGATTTGCCAGATTCGGAACATCACTCCGATCATGTTTGTTTAAAGGCAGAATCACGCACAGCAAGGGACCGATCGTAACAAGGCGTTTCATATTGAATAGGTGCCTTGAAAAGTGCCAATTTCTCAAATTCTCTTTCTATCTCTTTCTCTCTCTAGATGTATTTTCATATTTGCGTGCGCTTGTTTCCCGTCCCACTCATTGTTACAAACACACGCAATCACAAACAAGCATAGTCCAAATACAGCAGAAACAAACACGACATTATTGGTGAAGGGTTAAGTAATCTATTCCGCCGCATAGTAGCGTGTGTGTGGACATCACGTGATTGGTTGGCCTCTGCAATCAAAACACTGACACACGCATTTATGCACGCACACTTTTTTTTTTTTTTTTTGTACACAGACGCCCTTGTATAACACTTCACCTCGACCATACAGCTACAGAATGAAGAAACGCTTTTTTAAAAGATGACTCAAACATTGTCAGAAAAAAAAAAAAAAAAAAAGTTAGGCCTACCTTGCAACACTCTGTGGTGTAATTCTGAGACAATGGTAACGTTATGTAATGTCGCTTTGCATTGAGAAAAACATTTCATGGTGTCATGAGAGAGAGAGAGAGAGAGAGAGAGAGAGAGAGAGAGAGAGAGAGAGAGAGAGAGAGAGAGAGAGAGAAAGAGTGTGTTTCAATAACAATATTGAAAATCTATATTTTATTCTCATCTTAATTCACTTGCGATCTTGGCTCTGACACGTGCTTTGGTATCTATATTTTACTAAGGTCAAATAGTTAGCCCAGTTTCAAATCGTTCACTGGTAAGCGTGGTATATTTCTTATAATAAAGAAAAAAAATATGCATTTGATCAATTAAATAGAACACTGTTAAAGAGAACATCCATGTAACGAGAGAGAGAGAGAGAGAGAGAGAGAGAGAGAGAGAGAGAGAGAGAGAGTGTGTTTCAATAACAATATTGAAAATCCATATTTTATTCTCATCTTAATTCAATTGCAATCTTGGGTCTGACACGTGCTTTGGTATCTATATTTTACTAAGGTCAAATAGTCAGCCCAGTATCAAAACGTTCACTGGTAAGCGTGGTATATTTCTTATAATAAAAAAAAACATGCATTTAATCAATTAAATAGAACACTGTTAAAGAGAACATCCATGTAATAGAGAGAGAGAGAGAGAGAGAGAGAGAGAGAGAGAGAGAGAGAGAGAGAGAATTTGTTTATTATGGAATTTGAGAGATCTTACGTATAAGCTAATTATGTATGGCAATGATTGTATAAAAGGCATAATATCCATTTGGGTCTGGATACTAAATAGACACCAGTACATTATGTAATCGTTTTCGAGGTCCTTTAACATTGAAAGATTTTTAATGAGTCACGTTTCACTTTTTTTTAAACATTATGGCACTGGTGGCACGATACTAAAATGACTATAAAACTGGAGAGATCGTTTTTCTAGCATCTTATAGAGATTGCATGATTATGGTTGTTTTCGTTTATTTGCATTGTTTCTTTAATTTGAATTATTTTCTATGATTGTTATTTATATTGTAATGATTTTCTTCTCTATTAATTACTCACATGCGATATATATATATATATATATATATATATATATATAATCATTGCATCTGAATGATTAAGCCAAAGAAAATATCATAGACATCATAAAAATATAAGTTTAATATTCTTGTTACCAGATAGAGCAAATATCTTCTATTTACAATTAACTTTTCCGTCTTTCTTGTATAAAGAAAACAAGAATTAAGCTCTCCTTCCAGTATATAATTAAACATCAAACAATTAGATAAATTAAGATACCGTAAATATGAATCTCAAATAGTCTGAGAGAGAGAGAGAGAGAGAGAGAGAGAGAGAGAGAGAGAGAGAGAGAGAGTCTACTTTTTATCAATAGTTGACTATAAACTAAAAAATAAGCCAATTTTAACTCATGAAACCTGCTATTTTAGTCTCTGTTGGTGCAATAAATCATATTTTGTCCTTGTTTGGGACAAAATGATCGAGTTCCATCGTTTCACCTCTAGTTCCATAAATCTTTCCTGAAGGTGAAATAGAAAAACAGCTCGAGTGATACAATTTGAAACTGTTGTATCACATGTCCTCTCTTTTCCTGTTAAGAGCTGCCCCAACAATTGGCTTTCTAATAAGTATGGTATCGATAATTAAATTGTCTTTTTATAACTATCATCGCCCTATAAACTGTATTTAACGTCATCATCTGTTTACCGCATTCATTTCTTTTTGTCTTTAATCGTAGTAATCATAGTAAGTATCAATTTGTTTTAATTATCATCCTCACAACATATAATCATTACCATATTCTGAGTAGACAAATGAGATGTAGTTCCCTAAAATATGTCTAACCACTTTTATAAAGAATTGCCTTCTAGATAATACTCTAATAATCCATTTTACTTGATTGTAAATATTAGCTATATAATTTTCTCTTACCTCTGGTCTTTTATTTTTCATCTCCTGGTTTTACATTTACCTTTCTCTGATGGACTTATTCCCCCTCTACTCTTTACTACTTTTTTTTTTTTAATGATTAATGAAAATCGCTATTTATTAACTACTTTCTATATCTGCCAATCAACCTACGTTTATCTTTGTTGCTATCTTACTCTATATCATTTTAATTTTTTTTTTCATATTTACCTCGGCCAACGAAATTGGAAGGAGGATATGTTTTAACCCCTGTTTGCGTATTTGTTTGATTGTGTGTTTGTTTGTTTATGAACAGCTTCCTGGCCACAATTTTAATCGCAGAGTAATGAAACTTGCAGGGATTAATACAATGTTTTGTTTTACACATACCTTGCCTCTCAGCTTCCTTTTTTTTTCTTTTTTTTTTTTTGAGTATCAATTTTTTCGCCTGGTATTATCTTTCCATAACTTCTTTCGTGCTAATCGTCATTCTCTCCTCCCTTGTCCGGTATTCACCTTCATTTAATTTTCTTTTGATGGTCATTCTGGACTCCATCCCCGAATCTCGTTTTTATCGACTCCCAGTTTTTCATTCCACGTTTCTTTGCTCAACCTTTCGTAATTAATAAATCTTTCCCCTCTGTTTGTACTGCTCGCTTTTCTTTCATGTCTCTTATTTCTTTTGTTTTTAGTTTTTAGATGCAATTTTCCCGGTATTGTTCTTGTCTGGCTCTCCGCAGTGAATTTCAATCTATTTTTTATTCCTGACCGGTAATAAATCTCCTTTGGAATAGGATTGTCTGGGTCTTATGATAAACGATCTCGAAAAAATCCTTCTGTTGCTGGCATTTTTTTTTTTTAGCTGTTCTCTCTGAGGAGGATCCTTTAAAAGGTCAGTCCCTAACAGAGTGTAATGAAGATATAAAGTCTGCGGGCCCTCATAGGCCTAAGCTCTTTGTTCGTGAAAAAAATATCGATGTTTGATGCTCTATCAGAGTAGTCCTATATTATTCGTCCTTAGATGATGGAGAAGTCCTAGTCAGGAAAACGTTTTGAGCGGAACAGAACTGAATTAAGAATAAGGGCATCCTATTTTTCCCCTGATTCCAAATCAATAGGAGAGGTTTTTCCCATTGATGTAAGGAGCCATCCATTTTATTCATGATGGTAGAATATTAGGTTTATGATATTCATTGTTTATGCTAAGGATGAGTCTTCGTAAATAGCAGCTTACTATGACCAAGCATTGAATGCGCTTGTTGTCAGATAGATTTGTGCGAGGATGGTAAAGGCAGGGTTAATATTGATCTTCAGCTCACACTGCGTCTTTGTATGTCCGAGAGAGAGAGAGAGAGAGAGAGAGAGAGAGAGAGAGAGAGAGAGATCCCCCTCTGGTGTCTAGCCGCTGTCAACTAGCCATCAATTAACAATTATTAAAATAACAATTCACCGTCATGCAATGGTAATTAAGGCTTAACAATAAGTTAATTGATGATGTGCGTTATCCCTTAATTATTATAGTTCAGGAGACCTGCTAAATAAAGTTGAAAGGTAAAGGTATGGTTGCTGCTCCTATACAAAGAATTTATTCATTCACTATTAGTTTTTTGCATGTTCCAATTGATTTACGAGTCAATTAGCGAAGTAACCCCTGCTCTGGGAGGCTCTTATTGAACGCTGTCCTTTTTTTTATATCATTTGCTGCTTTTAGCTCGCTAAACTGAAGCCAATTAGGAGAAATTTCTCCCCAGGGAACATATTTGCAGGAGACATTTCATTATAAAAGGAGGAATTACATGATAATGAATGCAAGGGGGGTTACAGGGTTTTGTCAATTCTATTAGTTTGATATCCTTTTTATGTTTTATGTAAGCTGGAGTTTGTTTTACTGACGTCGTTTTTAAAACCTACTCTAGAATATTTGCGTAGATAAGTTGCCATTAAATAATATATTTGAATTCATCATTGTTTTCCTTTGTAACTAAATGTAAATGTAATAAGACTTTAATCATCATTTATGTAAAATACTAAGGTCAAAATCTTTGTCGAATTTCTTCCTGTGGTTTGTTGTTCAAATACATCAATTGTTTCTCTGACCAGGTAACATGTACAGTATATTCAAAACTTGGTTTAATATCATACGTTAACTTTTATACTTTTCACATCCGTATACAAATAATAGTTACAAGGTTCAAGTTATTGTGATAAAACGGCAATCATACATAATGAGAGAAAAAAAACCAATATGAATAAAGCTTAATCGTGGCAACTATCCAAAATTTACAGTAAGTTTCGTTCACTTGTCAAGACGTAACATTCCCCTGACTTGATGGTATTTAACACACCTGCATTTATACATAATTGTGATCTTTCACAATTGCTTCATCATCGTCTTTGTTGGTTGATCAGTGCTCAGATGTCAAAACCTGGCCTTTGACCCTCTGTCATAACTTTAAAACCTATGTGCAATGACCTGTGCCGGCTCAGGTCTTCCTAATCTAGACTATGAGATATGTTAAGTATAAGGAACGAGATATGTAAGAATACTATACCGACCGTTAATTTGCTCCAATAAACTGGGTTAGTAATCACTACGAAATATATACAGTTGTAGCTTGGACAATTATAATAGCCGATGATAAATATTTTACTATCCTTCAGTAAAAATCACTTTTTGTATCAACGCACTGTGGTTTGATCATTGACAAGTACTTAGGATTAATTTCTTATATTTTCAGTATGATTTGTTTTGTTGAAGATATTTACTGTTTCAGTAGCATTCAGCTTTTAGAAGGTTTTGTCTAGACTGCTCATAACTCTTCTTTCTTCATTACTGCATTCCAAATTTTTTTTCTTTTTTCAAAACTCACACTTTCGAACTGGGATATGAATAGTCATTTATGTTTATTTTTTCTCTAATGTAGAAAATATACAAGTATTAAGTAGTGTTTGAATATTCCAGATAATTGTTAGAATTTTTTTCTCAACTTTTATTTATTTTTTCTTCAACGTTTCCAACATAGCATTGCCCATGTGGACAGCGAAAGCAGATTGAGAGATGAAATCGTTCATTCTATTGTTTCTAGATTTCCTGGCCCTTTTGGCCTGGCAGAGAGGCTCTTGTTATGAAGTTTGCAACCTCAAGGGGAATGTCGTTTGGAAGTGTGATTTTATAAACGGTACTTTTCAGGTATGTTATTACATTTTAGGATCCATGATTAAAAAGCCAGGTTCCGATTTGGATTCGAAATGAAGATAGAATAAGGATGAGCATGGACTCCTAAAGCCAATTTGGACCCAGAGAAAGTTTAATAGTAATAAGATCCAGCGAGTCCAATAGACTGGGTTAAGAGTAGGAAAAAAATGAAAGAATATATGATTACAAAATAAAAGCTTAAGTGTAAAGAGTGATACTGTATTTAGCTTTAACCGAGTTAGAAAGCGATAAAACGAAGGGGAAGGTTTTCAAAAGGGAAAGACAGACACTAATACATACTAAAGTATGTGGATATTAATTTTGTACAAATACTTAATCCTGTTAGCAGCATGAGAGATGTTTGGATTGACAGTGCAATTTGGTTAGTGTAATGATAGGATGGGATGGAGCGGGAGGGGGTCTGTTGCCAAGCAACATGAAGAGTGTACTGTCTTTGAGGATGATTTTTCGGAGGTTGCTGGTGTAGGATAGGAATAGTGAAAGAACAGATGGCAGAAACAGGACATTTCTACCGATGCTGTAATGTTACCAAACAGTGAAGAGGAGGGGGGGGATTAGTGGGAGATTAGTATGTTTATAATGGGAGTTGTGTGTGGTAGAATAGGAGTAAGCATCGGATTATGTTTAAGGATGTTATTAACTCAAGAAACCTGAAAATATTTCAATGTACTTTAAATGAGGCGTTGCGCTTCAAGGCACGAATAATAACAGTCATATCACCGCTCTGTCTTGAACTATTTCTAAAACGCTGCTTTGCTCCGATGCTCTGTACACCAAGTAAAATGTTGTCTTGCCGCCTCAGTAAGGACACCGGAGCTTCTTGCGGTCGTTTAAATAAGTGAATGGAAGAAAGAAAAAAACCTCGTGAAAAAAACGAGAAAAACGCTATAGGAAAAACGTAGAGGGGAGTAAATTGAGAGGGAAAAGTGTATTACAAATGAAAAGGAAGAGCAGGGGGATTTATCTGCATAACTGTGTGTGTGAGAGAGAGAGAGAGAGAGAGAGAGAGAGAGAGAGAGAGAGAGAGAGAAAGCACGAAGTTTATTCAATCCTTTGAGCTGAAACTTGAATGAAAGAGATAAATGAAAAAATAAGTTGGATTTTTTATTTTTGTGGGAGATGGTTAAACAAACAATAAAACGAAAAAGGCATGTTGAGAAAAAAAAATGACAAACTAAAATAAAGAAGTGAAATGAGCATGAGGTCATGTGTATAGTAATAGCGTGATAAGCTGTAGAAAGTTGACCTATCATTATCTAATGTAATTAAACGAGTCCCTCAGCCTTTTAGTACACGAAAGATGATACAGCATGAGTTTTATTACCCCCCCGGAAGATACTAAAGAGCTTCTCTATTACACTTGTACAAAGGGGAAGGCCCTTTTAAAGGGAGCCTTTTTGGAGGGAGATATGCTTGTCGGTTTCTGCTTACTGCTGGTGGACTATTTGAAGTGAGGACTGTAGCGAACCAAGTAATTATTAAATGTAAGTCGACTGCTCAACCTTCTTGCCACCTTTGTATGATTGCAATTGTTTAAGGTAACCTATTGGAAACGTCGCTCCTGGTGATCTGATTGACTCGCGTTCGAGCTCCGCTCAAGCTCGAGAGTTTCTTGTAGTGTCTGCAACCTCACCATCCTTGTGAGCTAAGGATGGGGGTTTGGGGGAGCCTATACGTATACCTGCTGAATCATCAGTACCCATTGCCTGGCCCTCCCTGGTCCTAGCTTGGGTGGAGAGGGTCCTTGGGCGCTGATCATATACTGTAT
Organism: Palaemon carinicauda; assembly: GCF_036898095.1. Taxonomy (NCBI): domain Eukaryota; kingdom Metazoa; phylum Arthropoda; class Malacostraca; order Decapoda; family Palaemonidae; genus Palaemon; species Palaemon carinicauda. The sequence goes on from NC_090764.1 coordinate 47,325,052, forward strand.
ACATATGGTCAGTCTCTAGGGCATTGTCACTGTCCCTTTAAACAGCTCCACCTCTGGAAGGGGGCAGTACTAGAACAAAGATACCAATTGATTAAGAGGTAACTCTTCGTCCCCGCCTTCTTATTGTGAATCCAATAAACAGGGAACGTGTTCTTATTATGTACTGGAATACACTGGAGTTGGCTGGCTTGTAAATAAAGCGAAGTCGGGCAAGGAGACCCGCGGTATTGTAACACAAAATCAATGTTACTCTAGATTCTAGAATAGTTTTAACAGATCTCCGGAAAATAATAGACATGCTAATTAGAGTCACAAAGAAAGTGTAAGAGCCGTATGCCTATGTGTCATTTGCTTCCTTAAAATCGGGAGCATGATGTTCTTTGTTAGCGATGAAAGTTAACCGAGACCTCATCTTACAAAACAACCTGCCAACCAACAAAAATACACTGTTAATTATTAACTTTTGCATTCAACTAATTTATTAATGTAAGTGTACCGTAAAATGTTACGGTACTGTACAATTATTCATACGTACGGAAATTTAAATGTACATACCAATAATTTTTTATTCAAGAAGGAAAGATTAAATATTCCATAGCCTTTGTATCTTCAATACGTGAGTGTGTGTAAATACAATCATATGCATAAAAATTATCGGTCCTATTTCTACTATTGTCATTATCACCAACCAAGCTGAAATGGTAGATGGAAATACAAGACTCTACAAGCCCAAGGGCTGAAGGTAAGAACATATAAAAGATAGATTAAAAGGAATACTTCAATATAAATAGCAATTTTAAAAGAATAAGTAACATATAAACTATGAAACTACAATAGGAAAGGAAAGCCTTTGCATCAAGTTTGAACTGAAGTTTCCCTGATTTAACTTTTTTATTAGGAAGATCATTCTTTGTATTGCGTACCTGATAAAATATTCAAGAAAACTCTGAAAGCAAAGGATGATCAAATCATAAAGAAGCTTCATCATCATGCACAAATGGCTAATTAAAAGACAGGGCAACAGATTAGTATCCTGACCACTGATAAGGAATTTAAAAATCCTGAAATATTTGTGCAATAGGTTCAGATTAGTCAGCTGTTGAAGATTAGTAACGAAAACAATACATGCCGGAATAAATTAATGAAAACATTGTCTCATGTTAGACAGGTCTCCGAAAATCTTGAAAAAAAAAATTCTTAGTAAACAAATTTCTTTTATGTAATTCAAGAAGAAACTGACCGTATATTTCTGAACAGTAAATTCACAATAAAAAATCACATCTAGAACATTAAATGCGCTTTATGCCGTGTAAGAAATATCATTAGCGAAAAGCTCTGGGCAAGTGGGGAGGGGTGACTCGATAGCCTTTACCTACTTACAATCATGCTTTGAGTTTTGTTAGGGTTTAATTTTATCCGCAATAATTTGCAACACGCACCAACATTACCTAGATCTCTTTTATGGAATTCAGCAACCACGGGTCTACAGTCAGGAGAAGGGATCGATGTAAAGAGAGTAGCATCATCAACATAAACAACACGCTTATATTCATGTCTAAATCACATAACATGCATATCTAATATGAAAAGTAAATAGTCGAGTACATAGGTTTTTAACATGCTTTTTTTTTCAGCTCAATTGTCTTTATTACATTTATAGTGAC
>NC_090764.1:47329215-47334215 GCF_036898095.1 Palaemon carinicauda
ATAGCGCTACACAAACCCTTTTGAAACGTTAAAGAGTCCCCACTCAGAAATTAGGTACTATATTGCTAGGATTAGGTTTCACATTTAATCTAAAGACATTCGCAATATAGAGGAGGCTATCAAAGTTAACAAATGCGACTTTTAAATGCGTTCTTGAATAACTTCTTGGTTAAAGAATAGTCTTTGTCCAGTTTTTCTTTAATTATTGAGAGAGAGAGAGAGAGAGAGAGAGAGAGAGAGAGAGAGAGAGAGAGAGAGAGAGAGAGAGAGAGAGAGAGAGAGAGTTTAGCATTCACAGATCTTTCGTTTCTGGTGCATTAAGCAGGTAAGCGGGCCTATTAACTATAACCCCTATCACTGAAAAAAAGAAATGAAAACGTAATACTGATCACGAGAACTTGCGTGTACTTTCGGTCTCCATGTACGAAATATTAAGCACTTTTGTGGAAAGCCATTTAATGTTGATATTTTGCGGCGCGACCGTTAGCACGATCCGGTTTCATGTCTGCGGGTTAAAAGGAGATTTTTAGATTTTGCCGTTACTGACTAAAGTCAGCTGATTTAGAAAAAATCCCCCTAATATGTTATGGACTTAAAACTTTATCATTTCCCTTCTCTAGAATTCCAATTACTGATAATTAGGAAGTAATGCATGCAAGTGTGTGTACTTACCACGCACTCATACATACACTCAAACATACACAGTACACATATATAAAATTCTTGAACCACTTCTATTCTGGGAAACGGTATATAAAATGGACTGCATTCCTTATTAGAAAGAATAAGTGTTTTAAATGTGTATTAAATCTGGGGGATAGAAAAGATGCAGAGCTGATTAACGCAAGGATGAAGGAAGAGAGCATACATTTGATAATGCATACGGACGTAGCTGTTTAGGACGGAAGGTGATCAATTGAAAATCTGAAGAAACGATAAAAAGACAAGGAGTTCCTAAGATTAATAGTGAGATGCTGCTGCGTGATATTGAAAATATGACTGAGCACCTGATTAAGGTCTGTAAGATATGCCTGGATACAAGAAATGCACCCAAAGAACGGGTGATTGATATAGTTAGGGTATATCAAAGATGCAATAACTTGCTAAGCAATAAAGAAACACACAAGGGTAGTTCAACCCTTACTTAGTATAACGGTTAAATTCAGATATGTTTTAATACCAAATTTAGCAGCTTGGAGAAAAAAAGGACTAAATGCTCCAGGAACCAAAATATCCAGTAGTGAGAAACATGGAATTTTCCCCTAGTCAAAAGAGTTCTTAGGATTATTTCCTGACTTTAAGTATCAAGCGTAAGAAATCGTGTCTCTAAAATGATCTAAATTTGCATAAGAAAATAAAACATTTGTGAGTAACTGGGATGCGAGGCTTCTATGCTGAAGTGGGGTGACTGAGGGATCCTAATCCCATACTTATACATGATAGTTTTACTGAACGAAGTATCTACACGTTGCCTATCTAACCAACCCATAAAAGATACCAGCAGTAAACTTTCGCTTTTCAAGAACACTCAATGCCCTTTTACAAATAACCTTTTCGTTGACATTAGGAAAGTTCATGATTTACAATATTAATTCGTCTCGTCTATCTTACGCTAACAGTCCAGCAATAATGACCCAATTCTTGAGATCAATTGTGTCATAATTCTTCGAAATCTGTAACTAGGAAAATTAACCGTTGGTATAATGATCCTTAATCACAGAGCGTGACATACAAAATAAAAGATTATGAACAAACGACTCATGTCAAATATGGAAATTATCCATCATGTTCTTAAAGGTAAGATGAGACCAAGACAGGCGAAATAATTAACAACCAAATGTGACTTTTGTTAATTGTAAATCATTGCTGAGAGGAAATAATTACAGGTTAAGGCAGTGTAGACCTGAACTTTCCCTCATTTATGTCAACTTTGGATGAAACACTGTGATAGTTGAGCTAATTTTAGGTCGTACTCTTCCAGGAGTTATGGTAAATTATTCCGTCACTCATGAACTCCTTTTTATCCTTACAATTTCCAACTTGAATGGAACCTTATGAATGGATATTAATTTTTTTAAAACGTAATGTAAAAAACTTAATAAAAAATAAAGCCTAATATTGGCATACAACTGATAAAAATTAGCCTTGTTTCAAGTTTTATATTCTGCTTAATATTTCACATTATGCTCTCTCTCTCTCTCTCTCTCTCTCTCTCTCTCTCTCTCTCTCTCTCTCTCTCTCTCTCTCTCTATCGTCTGTGCATTGAAATGAACGTATACCTTTCAGTTCATGATTGAGAGACCATGACCGGAATCAGTAACAATCTAAAATCACTTTGATTATAATAAAATGTCCCTGTCTTTAGTAATAGTTATGGTAACCTATTGTATACGTCCAGGACTCGTGTTCTGTGGGTCGGAAGTTCGAGACCCTCTCAAGCCTGATAGTTTCCCGTAACTCACAGGCCTTGTGGGATTTGAGTGGAGGTTTGTGGGATTAGAGTGCAGGGGGGGGGGGGGTGGCCAAGGTTGTCTATGGATTTACGTGGCGAGTCATCATTCACCATTGTCTGCTCCCTCTTGTTCGAGCTTGGGTAGAGAAGATGCATACGAAGTATTTGGCTGGTCTCGTGTACATTGTTCCGTCTCAGGCCTCTGCTACTCATGAGTTACCTTTAAATAAGACAACCCCTTTTTTCTTTTCCTTTTAAAGATTGAATATCGACGGATATGAGGACGAATTAACATTTCATTGGACAGGATCATTTCTCTTAGAAATGTGGCTTTACATTTCGACGAATTTGGTGAATGATTTCGGTAATGAAAATGAATCTTAATACCTCTTGCCTGATAGAAATCGTTTATTTGTAAATCAATATTAATTTTGAAAATTTTAGAACTAGATCATACTATCTGAGGTAAATACAATATTTACAAAAGAGAAGAAATAAACCGATGGCTGTTCTTTTCTGGCCTCACTTAGGCTATAATCAAAGCAATGATTCTTCCCCACTTTGTTTCAATGCAAGGTCAAGCATATGTTTATCTTAAGTATTGTATAAATTTTTTCATTTTTTTTTCTACTGAAACGCGTTCAGGATCAGAGGCATAATGAAATAATTTAGCTGAGAGGCTGTAGGGTTACCGAGTTTATTTTGATGCTAAAGCGAAATAAGGTTTATATATTCTTAAGAATTCCGATTCAGCACAAATAAGAGCATTTTCTCGTGAAAACTTAAGAAAAAGTTTATTTCATCTAAATTTCAATAAAGCCAAGAAAGGAAAATTTGATTATTTTTAAAGAAATGTGGAATTAAAGTATTTTAATGTGAAATCCAATAATGAAATAAAAGTTTCGATAATCAATTACCAATACATCGTGCGTATGTCAGAAACCATTCTCCATTCCTTTCCGGAAACGCATACCTGTCTCTGTCTTTCTTTCTTCCTCCAAGAGAGTACCAGTTTTATTGGGTTATGGTGTCGCAGTCTCATTACGCTATTTATGCTTATCGAGCGATGTGGAATTCCACGGGAGTGACACGCCTCAAAAGCCAACCAACATAATTCACAGACTAGAATTGTGAGCCCTCTATCACTGAAGTTCTTTGTTTCCAAGGAAGTACTTTTGTTTTGAAAATTCCTGTTCCACCTCTTTTTACGACAGAAAAATGAAAATTTTCTCCAAAATCGTAGTATCATTACGTTGCTTAAAAGATAAACATCATCGATACACAAAAACTAGAAATAGATTTCAGTTCATCTTCATTTTCAATAGAATGATACCGTACAATATCTCCTGCCGATGATCAAAATTGAAAGGATCATTGCATTCCATGGGTATTGAAAGGAATCAAATCTTAATCACTCTTGTACTCCTATTAAAAAACGCAGAATAGATGTCCTTAATCTACCAAGCCAGATCTGGAAAGAGTTGGTTTTTAACGTTACAATACTTGAGGGTTATGGGAGTCTCGCAATATAAACGCAAGGCATCTAGAAATTAAACGCAAGCAAGTTTGGAAGCGAGATGGCTTGGATGCACTTCGTACCCTAAAACAGAAATTAGATTTGTTTAAATGCTCTGCATAACTGTTATCTCAAAGTCTACTGTAATAGACATTACATTTAAATTCCTTCCTTCTTTAATGAATTTGAATAGTACATCATAAATCTCTTCAGATTAGCTGTTTATTACACAATAATGTCGTGGCACTGCTTCATCTTAAAAAATTACACTTGAATCAAGTAAATTAAATAATTTATTGATTGAGACTTTTCTGGCATCCTGACATCTAAGGTCATTGACGGCGAGAATTATTTGGCTAAATCTCTTTACTTAATTGTGCCGAGTCAAAAGCCCCATTACAAAAACAAGTTTTTTTTTTCTTCTTTTTTTTGGGGAAGGGGGGGGGGGGAAGAGAAATTACACTATTTTAAAGTACCAGATATATAACTCTTCTTTTTCATGAAGAAATGAATCATCACTTCGCAGTATTATCAACAATAACAGGTGTTTATTCGACGCACCCTCCGGTTAAGAGATTACTTTTTTGGTAAAATTCCGGCAATGCTCAAGAGAATACCTGTGATTACATCACCAATTATAGAACTAGACACCTGTGCACATATCTCAGCAAGAGGATTTACATTTATCTTTACCTTTTAAGTATTATTTTCAATCAGCGTTGGTGGATGAAAGTGTTTTCGGAGGGAGTTCCACCAATCATGCCATTGACTGTTGCCAGTCTAGTCTAGCCTAGCGCAATTATACATCGCCGACAAGTCATTGATTACCTTGTTCTATCGACAATCTATGCATATCCCCCAGATATAAAGCTTTCTCCTACCTCGTTCTTTTTTGACACACTCCATGATACAGAAGGTGTAGTGACCTCTATCATCATCATCATCATTTACGGGGTGTTCGATGTCGAACGGCCGTGGCCCTCTGCACAAAACTTCTCCATTCATTCCGGTCTTGAGCCTTCCTTTCCAACT
>NC_090764.1:47339215-47376715 GCF_036898095.1 Palaemon carinicauda
AATAAGGCAGATGACAGATGGATTAATAGCGGAAAGCAATGTAAGAAATTTGTGAGTTAAGGAAAAAGGTGTATGACCTAATATTCAGGAAACACGAGAGTGCATGGTGAAGTGGTGGTGGAACTGTATCAATTGCACTGCTGATGAGCCTTTTGTTTATGAATATAGGTATATAAATCTTTTAATATTGGAAACTTTTTTTTTTTTTTTTTTTTGCATTAAAAGTTTATTCTTGACTCAGGTAATCAAAGTATCAATGTATAGTGGATGGGTAAAATAGACTCCCATTCAAATCTGGAGCATTCTAACAGATGAGATCTGTACAAGAATTGTCCACTTTCCTGCCATAAGATATTAAAAGATGGAAAAGGACAGAAAATTCAGTAATAGAACGCCAGATGCTGTTAGTATCACCGAAAGAAGTTTTTAAGGATAGAAATAAGTCGGGTTTACCTTCTGAAAATTACAGGTGCGTGGCTAAAGGCTGCTGTATAGAAATACAGACTTAAATGTGGTCTTAGATACGAATATATAGGTCTTAAAGCTTGAATTATTTTCACTGACGATGCACATATTTTTGCTTGATGATAGTTGTTAATAAGGCATTACCCTTCATTTTTTACACAATGTATATCTGAGATGAAGTTTCTAGTCCCACATTGGTAAACTTTCTTACTTTTAAGTCTAGCGGAGAGGTGAATGTTATAGTTGTTATAAGAAAATGCATGCATACATAAATATGCTGTCCAGAGCTAAAACTTACAATTTTCAAGAAATTTGATGGATGACGGTTCTATATTATTGCTATGTCCTTTATGATTTATCCTCGATATAAATAGGATTACAAGTGATTCTTACACTTCCATCTGTATTATCAAGAGGTCTAAAATAAATAACTTTATATCGCGGCATCATACTAAAAATTCATCTTTTATTTTCCAGAATGGAAAGATACGAGAGTTTGGGCATTGTCGGGGAGGGCTCGTACGGCATTGTCTTGCGTTGCAGACACAAGGAAACTGGACAGACAGTGGCTATCAAGAAGTTCCTTGAGAGTGAAGATGACCACACTGTCAAGAAAATAGCTCTGAGGGAAGTTCGGATGCTCAAGGTAAAATAATTGTTATTGCTATTTTTATTATTATTAGCAGCAGCAGCAGCAGCAGCAGCAGCAGCAGCAGTAGTAGTAGTAGTAGTAGTAATAGTAGTAGTAGTAGTAGTAGTGTTATTATTTTTACTGCTATTATAATTTCTGAGATATTTTACATACCTTAATCAGTTATAATAATAGGAGTAGTCATAATAATGAAATCTAATGTCTTTCTAGAATTGTGCAGACATTTCTGCTTATACTTCATAATATCTTATTGTAAATAAGATCAAGCCTGAACTCGTAAAGAATGAAAAGATCCACAACTTCGTCTTTTAACTAATGAATCCTTATACAAAAGGCTTAGACATCTTCTCACCAGAGAATATAGATCCGCCTGCACAGACAGCATTATTCCTGTCCTGCAAACTCCATTTCACTTTCTGGACATTTAGGCCCTTAATTTCTGATAGCTACAGGTCCTTCTTTAACTGGCAACCGAATTACATACTCTACACCAGCATACCCTTTTCCATTCCCTGTACATGATCAAACCATTTGAAAATAATACTCTACCCTTTTCCCTTTCCTGTGTGTTATTTACAATCATTTCGACGGAATTTTGTATTGACTTTGTATTTGTCCCACTTTCAAATCTGTTCTCTATTTTATTAAACAAATGATTCATCCCATTAATATGAGTTGTACCTTATTTCTTTGATAACGCTCTATTCCACGTATTTTCTAAGCTCTTGCACTTTTTCTTGTCTCTCTAGCTCCGACAGATTTCTCTTATTCTACTCGCACTGATAATAATTACTTTTAAAGTATCCATCGTAACAAGCCATTTTCAGTTTTTCACAATTCATACTAAAATACTTATAATTTGATCTCAATTTCCATTTTCCTCACTATGTATCTCTGCCTAACAGCTGCTTTTAATTTTCTCCCGCTAGAGCATCTTACTATTTTCTCAAATATATATATATATATATATATATATATATATATATATATATATATATATATATGTTTATCTTCTATTATCGGTCAGAACGTATCACTAGCAAGTATCATTTTCCCATCGGAATGCTTACAGACAAAGAGAAATACTGTAACGCAATTTCCATTTGAGAACCCCTGCAGTGTCTCAAGAATACAGTTTATTCAGATTTGATCTTTCCATTTCAATCTTAATCTTATAGAATCCATCAACTTATAAAGCTTTCTTCGATGCCAACACCTGACTTTATTCTTTGTATTGCATATTGGATTTCATAATCCCTTTGGTCAATTCTTTTAATATTCATCCTAATGGACATATAACTAAATACTTGTCAAATATCATAATGCAGTGAGATGTATAAAAATGCCGTTATCGTTCTTTGTTGTACAAAAATAATACGATTCATTTTATATCATAAATGGATAGTCCAAATTAGCAGTTGCAGTTGATTGAACAGTTTATTATTACCTTAAAAAATCTAATCGAAAAGTAATTGATTGCATTGCAGTCTGTTCTGAATTCTTTTCAATCTTTGTAAAGAACTTTTATACAAAAGGTTAATTTTGACTCGTTGCAAGTGTTGCTCTGTATTGATGCCTACATCACGGTTGTGGTCTTTTGTAGCCATCAGTCTACAAATAAGAAAGTGGCCGATTCCAAGGAGTTTGCAGCTTTATTTATCTTTATGACTCATCTAAAACCATATTACTAATAACAATATCTTCCTGACTAAAGGATTCATCATTGTCTAAAGTGTCGCTTGTGCGAATAAGTGTCTCTGCAAATACTCTCGTACAGCTAATGTGTATTTTTGTATTATCAAGATTAATTCTGAAATGAAGCTCTAAAGCAACTATAGCTTCTGTGCTAATTTGGAGGCCAATAGTACAAGCTCTTCTGTTATCCTGCAAAAGTATTAGCAATCTCCTACTAATCTCTAACATATCTCGACATAGGATTGTTTAAACTTCACTATGTTAACTTTTCCTTGATTTTATTTTAGCATGATAGTTTTGCTGAATATAAAGTGAAGTTTTTGTTATTACCTTTTTCAATCTCCTTTATGATAGCAAGATGTTGAGCAAATGGTAAAACTAACATTGATCTCATCATCAGGAATATTATTCAAAGCTGCTTTTCCCGAACGTGGAAAATATTTCTTATGATTTATTAGGGACAGATTTCTCCCTTGGTTTATCATATATCATAAAGTGTGATTGGACCATATCCGGCAGAAAATCGTACTGCGTGATTTACTGCAATAACGTCATAAGTTGTGCAAGAAATTCAGCCAGCTTTGCTTATAGAGGTGAAGTTACTCATCAAATTGGTGTTTTATTTTCCCCGCCAGTTTCTTATGGATAATCACAAATCATAGAAATTATATTGCAATAAAAGAGTATTCAGAAAATTTATTAACTCTTTGATTTAATGAAAACACTTTTATCCCAACTTTATCATACAATTTTCAATTCTTAAACACGAAACATCTAATTATCGTAACAGGATAATCCCTTTGCCTAATTATCTTCGTAATTATACATATCTACCTCTTCTGGATTCGCAATTAAAACGAATAAATTAATTTATATGGTCACTTTGGTCTCAAATTTGAAGGACGATACATTCATTATGGGAACTTTTGAAATTAGTTTCGATGCGTATGTTCGAATTGCACACAAACTAAAACTCTCTCTCTCTCTCTCTCTCTCTCTCTCTCTCTCTCTCTCTCTCTCTCTCTCTCTCTCTCTCTCTCTCTCTCTCTCTCTCTTTATGTATGTATGTATGTATGTGTGTATGTGTATATATATATATATATATATATATATATATATATATATATATATATATATATATATATATATACATATATATATGTGTGTGTGTATGTAGACGAGTTTGTGTGTTTACGTTGTATTTCTGCCTTACCGGATTCGTGCAACTTAGTTCCAAGTAAAGGCAGACTTCCCGGAACTTCGTAGCCTAATCGTTTGATATCTGTCAAATAGTGACGTCCTAATTTCATTTCCTCATGAAACCCCAAGAAGTGTGTGTGTGATCTCTGGCGTGTGGAGGATAGCCATCCCTGTCATGATTTATTTGCCCTGATTGGTTTTTATTTTTGTTAATTTCAGGTCCATCGATTCGTAAATAAAAATGTGGTTACAGAAGAAAGTCTATGATAACTATATAAGTATTTGAAGATTATTAAAACTTTACCGTATTACTCTCTCTGCAAACATTAGAAAAATACTGAATTTAGGCAATGGTCCGATCTTTTTTACATTCAATATTACGTGAACCTTCGCTTTAAATTTCCACCTTTTACCTGATTATGCCTTAGTTTTGTTAGAAATTAATGCTAAGAAGCCTGTCCCTGATATGGCATACTCATGTAAGATATAAACGGTATAGAATCTTAAGCAGAATGAAATGGTATTTTGAGTATCATTTGTATTTGAATTAGTCATAATTGTATAAAAGTGTTGAGCCCGTTGTTTTTTTTTTTCTTTTTATTTTGAATCTGGTCAACATAATTGATAGGCATATCCCTTCTCATGTGCTAAAACACTGAGTCAAAGACAAACACTGAAGACGTGCTTACTTGGAGAACCAGGTGTCATATCATAATTGGAAGGGTAACAGATCAGATTTGACTTGAAATAACTACAGTATGCTCAGTTGAGAGCTTTTGTTCAGGGAAATCCTGGTTCAATTGAAAAAGAATACAAATTAACCATAAAAATACCTTTCTGGTACAACTCAGGTACATATGTAGTGGGCTACACTTGAATATGCTCTTGGTGTAAATTTTCTGTTCCTCCTTTACTTAAACCAAATGGCTCTGACACTTACTGTCCAAAGGAAAAGGCAACTCTTTTGGCTGGTATGTTCGACAGTAAATAGAGTAATAAGAAACTCGATCTTCCTCATCCCTGTTTTCCTAAGGCTAATCTAATTATTTTAGTTTTTTTTTCTTGTGTAATTAGATCGCTTACTGGACCTTGAAACTTAAAGGAGTGGACTCAAATCGTATTTTTTTTTTTAATAAAGACCGCTAACTTCTTAACTTGACGGTTATTGCACTTGTTAGAGAATTCATAATGTTATTCCATTAGGTAAATATGATTGTGGTCACTTAAAAATTTGTATTAAAAAAGCCATAAAAGTCTTGCAACATTTATTGCGTTTTTTTTTTACCGTTTTAAAACCATTGTATTGATGTAAAAGAGTGATATTACGGTCATCAACCCGTGAAAGATAATAACAAAAATGTAAAAATACGGTCGCCTGTATTTTACTGAAATACGGTTGAGAACAGTACATTTTTACGAAGAATTTCTTATAATAATTACGTTTTTTTCTAACAGTGTAGCTCTGGCCATGCTGATTACCACCCAGTTTCTATATTACCTACAGTTTTCTAACATCTTTTGTATGAAGGTAACAATATATTCTTTAGTTTTCAATTTGGCTTTCGCATTGGCCTTGAAGCATGGATGCTATCCAAGAAATAAAGTCACACAATCAAGGTGATAATGATGTCTAGTTTTAATCCTTTAATGAATTTGGGATGCGGTTACAAAATACACTTCCAAACACACAGACACCCCCCCCACAAACACACACACATATATATATATATATATATATATATATATATATATATAGAGAGAGAGAGAGAGAGAGAGAGAGAGAGAGAGAGAGAGAGAGAGAGAGAGAGAGAGAGAGAGAAAAGTAAACTAGTTTTAATCTTCTTAATTCTTCCTCGCATGTTTTACTCTGTCACTGGGAGACTCTTTCTTGTATTGTCTTCATGCGAATAATAACACCTTAAGTCCGAACTAACGTGTGACCCTAACTCGCTCCTGTGAATGCTGCCCTTCTCTAATTTCCTAAACTCTCTCTAATACTTGGTCCCTCCACCTACTATTTCCGTCTCTCCAACATCTAACCATCATCTCACAATACTATGTAGTATTTAATTGTGTGTACGAAAAACAAGAGTTTCCTGCTGATGCATCTCAAAGTGTTCCTTCTGATAATATCCTCGAAGGATCTGATTGTCCGTGGAGATTTTCCCTGTCAGTTGCTTACCCTACTCTCTCATAAACGTTATTTTGCGATGGCTACTTCTGTTGCTCCCTTTCCCTTTTATTTTATGGCTCTTCTTTTTCCTCTCCCAGGGGGTACTGTCATAAAACAGGGCTTTCTTTTCCTCGTGTCCCGGATGAGCTGTGAAAAAGAGGGTGAGGTTTTGAGGTTATCGCCGTGATGGAAAGCCGATAAAAAAAAGATATCATATATATATATATATATATATACATATATATATATGTATATATATATATATATATATATATATACACACACACATACACACACACACACATATATATATATATATATATATATATATATATATATGTGTGTGTGTGTGTGTGTGTGTCTATACAACAAAAATATAGCGGTTTCTTGTCCACTGCAGGACAAAGACTCAGTCATGTCAATTGGTGTCTGGGATCTATATATATACATATATATATATATATATATATATATATATATATATATATATATATATATATATATATATATACCTATTCTCATAATCCCTAAAACATTAATCACACCCAAGCTTCGCTTTGTCTTCCTTATCCTTACTACCTACATGACATCCAGCTGGGAATAGCGTGTGGTAAAGAACTGTATGTTTCTACCAACCTCTTGATAGTTCTTACATTAGTAAACAAATGGGAAAATCGTGGTTTTAAACAATTTCAGTTTTTCGAATATTCTTGCTCTAGTTCGCATCTCCGTACATTGATACAGTATAACTTCTGCAATTTGAAAAACGTATTTGTTGATTAAAAGGACACTGATGCGAAACATAAATGGCATAAGTCCATATATGCCATTGAAATTTTATTTTAGATTTATTTGCCCTATATATTTCATATTGGTATTTAAATGTGAAAAAATAAGTTCTGCCCAAAACTCCTTCAATCTTCACTAAGAACACACATCTGATCATAATGTCTGAGGTGTAATTAAAATTGCACAATGTTAATTGTTTTAAAATCACTGTTTATTAAATATCAACGGTATGCGCCTCTTTTACAATGCAGGGGTGAAATTAGGACGTGATTAATTGTTGGAATAATAGTTCTGGAGGGTTCGTCTAAAACAATGCTGTAACTTAACTCGTGGTTTATTCTTTAAACAAATGTCATGCTTTATGAAAAAACTCCCATGTTCTTTGGATAATATTTAGTTACCTCCGCCAGGAGGTTATGTTTTCGGTTCGGTTTGTTTGTTTGTTTGTTTGTTTGTTTGTTTGTTTCTCTGTTTGTCTGTCTGTCTGTGGACAACGTAGAGGCCACATTTCTACACGGAATCACTTCAAACTTGGCCAAGTAGTTCCCCAATGTGTATGGAAGAACTGATTAAATTTTGGTCAAGGTCACAGGGGTCACTGGTGTCACTATGACATAAGTGGCCATATCAAGAGACAGAAATAAAGCACTGACTTTTGCATAAGCCAACAGGGAAGTCCTAGTCCAGGCGCAACCCATGGGTGATGTTCAAATTTATAAAGGTCAAAGGTCAAGGTCATATTGGTGCATTATATCAATGTCATATTAAGTATCAGTGGCAAATGAACAAAGATCACTTGAAGGTCAAAAGTCAAGCAGGTCACTTGAAGGTCAAGGTCACGTGAAGGTCAAGGTCACGTGAAGGTCAAGGTCACCTGAAGGTCAAGGTCACGTGAAGGTCAAGTACATTTGAAGATCAAGGTCACTTGAAGCCAAGGTCATGTGAAGGTCAAGGTCACGTGAAGGTCAAGGTCACTTGAAGGTCACGTGAAGGTCAAGGTCATGTGAAGGTCGAAGTCACATCAATTCATGATTCTAGGACATATGGCGCTCTAGGTCACCTTGGCGGAGGTATGTCCTCTACGAGGACCATGTCCGCGTTCAGGACTTGCTCACTTGTTTGTTTTTGTTTTTCTTCCACTGTTTGGATGTATTACTGTACTTAGTTCCATAGAAAGTTATGTAGTGTTATTATCATATACTTAACAAAAAAAAATAGGAGACGCTCATCTTTTCTGATTATGCATGGTATTTTTTTTTTTCCTTATTAAATAACTGTTACTCCTTTTCATTTATTTGAAACATTGACTCATCAGTTGTGGTTGTGGTGGCCTATTGGAAACGTCCTTGCCTGGCAATCTACCAGACTTGGGTTCGAGTAACGCTCAAGCTCGATAGTTTCCTAGGTTTCAGCAACCTCACCATCATTTGTGAGCTAAAGATATGGGGTTTTGGGGGAGCCTATAAGTCTACCTGCCGGGTCATCAGCACCTACTGCCTAACCCTCCCTGTTCCTAGCTTGGGTTGAGAGGGAGCTTGGGCACTGATCATATGTATTTAGGTCAGTCTCAAGGGCATTATCCTGCTAGCTAAGACATTGCCACTGACCCATGCCTCGCCATTCATAAGTGGCCTTTAGACCTTTAAACTAAGTGATTTCTCCTTTTTTTTCAGAAACTTCGTCACGAAAATCTGGTGAACTTGATAGAGTTCTTCCGACGCAAACGAAGATTGTACCTGGTATTTGAATACGTCGACCACACCATCTTGGATGAACTGGAATCCACGGAGTCGGGGTTGGAAGAAAGCAAAGCCAGAGCTCACATATTTCAAGTTCTTAGGGGCATTGCCTTTTGTCACCAGAACCAGGTAATGTTTTATTTTCTCTCTCTCTCTCTCTCTCTCTCTCTCTCTCTCTCTCTCTCTCTCTCTCTCTCTCTCTCTCTCTCTCTCAGGTCCTAGTCATTGTGCAGGTATGCAACACAATTCGATTATATACAGTATGGTGGAGATTTATTATATGTTGATAATTCACAAATTCATTATCTGACAACAAAAGATAATCGAAAGTTAAGCAACCATTGATATTATTGCTGAAAAGGAGATTATAGTTTTGGAGGTACAATCAATTATGTAGGAGGTACTACAATGCATAGTATCTTGAAATGAATATATCCTAATTCTCCACATCTTTATAGACAATTCGAGATGTCTAAAAGATAAGAAAAGAGGAAAATTTCATAAGGTTCACATTATAGAGATAGTCTAGTAATGTCATTGCTCACTTGGAATTAGAACTTTAAAAGATTCCATGTAGCATTAAAAATTACAAACTTTCTGTTCAGTAGATAATCCTCTATAAATTCTATTTCGAACACAATGGAAATAAACGTATATTTATTAGGTTTAAATTACATATATTTCTAAAAGATACATTTTTTTCTTCCAATGACAGATCATCCACAGAGACATAAAACCCGAAAATGTCCTGGTAAGCCGTTTGGGTGTCGTCAAACTCTGCGACTTTGGCTTCGCCCGTTTACTAGCGGGGCCCGGAGAGTCCTGCACAGATTATGTGGCCACCAGATGGTACAGAGCGCCCGAACTCTTAGTGGGTGACACAAGATATGGAAGGTGAGGTTTCTGCTGGATTTCAGCATGATTGCAATGATGCATCAAATCAGTCATATCAAATGCATGAACACTCGAGGTGACATTAACATACTGACACACACTCGCACTCAAAACACACACACATATGTATGTATATATATATATATATATATATATATATATATATATATGTGTGTGTGTGTGTGTGTGTGTGTGTGTGTGTGTGTGTGGCAAAGCAAGTTAGAAAGAAAGGGGAAGAAGCCATAAGGCAGACAAATTCTTCTTGATTTTAACCAATATATTGTTTACTGTTTAGAAACCAGAAATTTCAATTAGTATTTGCATATTTGATTGTGAATAATTTAACTTTTTATCATATCTGTGTCATATTTTTTAGATATAAATGCGTACAAACTAAGTAAGTGGCTAGATGAACCTGCTTTTATGGCCAGGGACATGAATTAGCATACACGTCCAAATCAAATCCCAGAGCTTTCATTGTCTGAAAATATGATCTAAGTAGCTGACTAGATATTGTTGTTATCCTTGTGGCTGTGAGATCACTGTAGCAGTATTGATACCAAAATTCACCACAGTCTCTGAAATATATATGGAATATAACATTCAAATTTTGAATAAAATTTTCATACCATAAGTTCCTGGTTTTAGCGTAAAACTGAATATTTATGGCAAATCCCTCTCCAACAAGAATAAAAAATATATTTCTGAATACAAAATACCATCCTTAAAGTAGTGGAATGAAAGCTACGGAGGATTTCAACCAAAATTGGCTTCGGGAATATTTGTATCATATAGATAGATAGATTGATAAATAGATATGTATATTTATGAATGAGTGTAGAAGCCACGACAGCTGACACAATATAAATGTAAAGTATGTATAATGGACCTGAAAAACAAGTGAAGAGACTTGATTGGGGTTATTGCTTTTGTCTTTTCGCGAGCACCATGATGCCACCAATAAGAGGGAAGTACTAACTCCAGTCAATACATGTAATGTGTGTGTGTGTACATATGTACATATATCTATCATGGAAAGTTTTAGAATTAGTACTTTCGTGTTATTGTGAGTCCGATATATCACCAAAAAACGAAAGTATGTATATTGGTATGTATGCAACTATGTATATGTGCGTCAAATGTGTGCAGGTATATATGTATGAATATGTTTTTGCCTATACAAGTATATGGAAAATTGTAGCTAAATATCTGAACCTCTACAAACACCTTGACATCTGACCAGTCCCCCTATAGTTGCTCCCAACTCGGCTAATGGGACCTCGGGAGCCACTAAGGTGCTAACGTATTGTCGCAAATACAGGTGCATATTTCCGCAACGTTTTGCTCTACAAATGTTTGTATGTGGGTACTCTCACTTCACCATATATATATATATATATATATATATATATATATATATATATATATATATATATATATATATATATATCATAAAAAAAATTCTATCAAAGTAAACGATGTGGTATAGTAGACAAACAGGTTAAGATTTACTCACTATCTACAATTTTTCTTGTACTTGGTTGCATTTTTTATATATATATATATATATATATATATATATATATATATATATATATATATATTCACAAAACCCTTTCTGAGTGGGGTACCTTAACATGGTGGAAGGTGTTTGCGTATTGCCATGATCAGCAAAGCTGTACTAATCACTGCCACCGATACTAGGATGATTTGCTGTGAGCGATCAGACGAAAATCTCCCACCATGAGCAATCCACACTGGCCAGCGTGGAGATTAAAACTTCCCAAATCCCAGACATGGATTGTCATGTCTGAGGCCTTTATCCTGCAATGGACTGGAAACGGCTGAATTTGTTGTTATTGCTGTTATGTGTATTTGTGTATCGATGTTTTCTTTTATCATTTCCACTAGGCTATGAGCAGGTGACCTTTTATTTTTATAAAACATAATTTCCTCCTACAGAGAAGTGGACGTATGGGCATGTGGCTGTCTTCTGTCAGAAATGCTTACTGGAGAACCTCTTTTCCCAGGGGAGTCAGACATTGACCAGCTTTTCCATATTATACAAACATTAGGTAAGACTTGGGATTGACAATGAAACTATATAACTGGGTACTATATATGTATTAATGTTGTGAAATTATATATTTTTGCATGAAATATTTAATAAAGTACTAATTTAGCACTTTTGATATCTAAGATAAAAGATGATTACATCTTCTATAATCTCCAATTTATAAGATAAGATTAGCACATTATACTGTATATATATATATATATATATATATATATATATATATATATATATATATATATCAACTGCGGATACAGCAAGTTCAAACAGGGGTGATCGGAAAACCTGACCAAAGCAGCTGGGGGGCCGGGAATAGCTGTAGGCCCCCCGGAAGCTGAGGCAATTTCAAGTATTTTTGAGCTATGTTTCATGTTTTTTAAATCCAATTCCAATTTATAATTGATTATTTTAAGATTAAAATGCATTATGAAATAAAAGCCTCCCGATAAAATACATAAAATATTTCAGAAGTAATCTCTACAACATTAATTTTAGTAAATGCATGTACTTTCCCGGGAAGCCTCATCAGCTGACTACCTCTCGAGTTATATTTGTAATTAATGGAGCGCCTGTATCCTTCCGTTCAAATATCAATCAACAGCAATTCTTGACTCGTCGAATTCTAGTTAGTCTCTTCACTTCTTTCAACTTGATTTACATCCGAAACACAATATCTTTATTTACAGTTCATATAAAGTAAATTTTTCATGCTTGAGAGAGAGAGAGAGAGAGAGAGAGAGAGAGAGAGAGAGAGAGAGAGAGAGAGAGAGAGAGAGAGAGAGATTTTTTTAATCGTACACATCTCTTTCACTACATTCTTCTTGTAGCAACTATTGAACTATTGATTATTGTTTTAGTTTTATCCAAGTTTGAAGGTTTTCGTAAAATCCAAGCTTTTTATCCCGAAACTTTTTCAATTTCTACATATTAGTGATTTCTCCAAACAAAAGGCTAGTTTTTATTTCCTAGAAAATTTTCCTTTCTTCCATTTTCATCCTATCTACTGTATTATTTCTATTTATTTTTATAGAAACAACAAAGACCACCACATTACTTACTTCGTAAATTAAAAACCCAACTTTGTTTGAAACATACATTACATTTAGAACCGGTAAACTTATGGAGCTATTATAGAATTATGGAGTTCCACGCCGCGTAGATTTGTTAATCATATCATATTTCAATATTACGAATGACATTGAAATAAAAATCGTAACAACAATCAAACATTGTGATCCCATGTAAATTTCCACTTACTGAATAGGAGTTTTGTCCCAGATACTGTACAGAACAAAAGCTAACCGATAAAACAGTCATATCAGAGAATTGATCTTACTCTCTCGAAAAGTTTATTGTCACGTGACAATTGTTCCAACAAATGGTTTAATCTCCTTAAAAAGGCCATGTCGAAATAAATTCAGCAAAGTAAACAAAAGAACTTAATTTAAAAACAGGAATTACCAACATATCATGGATAAACATAAAAAACAATGATACTGATATTTACATCTGACGTTGATCCATCAGAAAATGGGGAGGTTGAAAATAACAGCAGTATTAAGTAGAAAATAATTTGTCTTTATCAATGTAAACATACACTCCTAGAATACTAGACATAATATGAATTTATATATGTAACTAATGTTCGTGACTATCATATATTTACCTTCAAATGCTCACTCACAAATAGTTTTAACTTTAGAGCAAGAGGACTTCGTAGGAAAAAATGTAAAAAGCAAAATAAGTTAATAAAGGATGGAATTTGAAAACAAAGATAACTGAATAAAATAAATATTTTGCAACCCATATGCCAAGTTTAACAGTCTAACGTTTCTTCTTGAAAACACCAAGTTTAAGTCAAACTTTTTTTTCTTAAAAACACGAAGTTTAACAGAAACATTTTTCCTCGGAAATCCCAAGTTTAACAGCCAAACTTTTTCCTTAAAAACCGTACGTTTAAAGCAGAATTTACACGGTCAAACGGTTCGTCGAACCCGGTTGTCGTACCAGCTTGTCAGACAGTTCGAAGAGGTGGAGTCAGCCACAAATGCTTAAGGTTTAAGACAATGAAGCCCCACCAACAAAAGTCAGGCGAGAACAGACTTTCATCGAACCGTTCGACAACTAAATATCCCGTTCACACGTTCAAACGTCACTTCAAACACTTGTCTGTCGAACCGCGTTTAAAGAACCGTTCGACCGCGTAAACCCGCCTTAACAGCCAAACTTATATATATATATATATATATATATATATATATATATATATATATATACATATATATACATATATATATATATATATATATATATATATATATATATATATATATTTATATATATATATATATATATATATATATATATATATATATATATTTTTTTTTTTTTTTTTTTTTTTTTTTTTTTTTTTTTTTTTTTTGAAGGGGAGGTCGCGACCACTCCGTCATCCCGGGATCCGGTAGTGAAAAAAAGCATTTCATTTTGAAAATATGATGACACCAAATAAGCAACACCGCACAAGGATTATCCATTAAATATAATTTTTTGAATGAATTCACAAAGCCCAGTAATATAATTGTAAATCGACAATCTTTGCTAGATCCATCATGCACCATCTTCAAGTAGTGTTATACTGAATACCAATATTAAATGTTCATCATGTAAAACTGTTACCATCGTATGATATCTATGGTTACCACGCGAACAAACCAATCTATTAGTCAGATCCTACTACACATGCATATTTCTACCACAAAGGAATGAGACTGGATTAATTCTAATGAAATAGTAATACCCGATAATATTCTTTAGAAATATCATATAGTATTTTCGTAAAGTAACCGACGTAAAGATAAAATATTGACGACAAGATTAATCTTTAAAAACTGAAGCAGTAATAACGACCATTTCCAAGGAACTCATAAATGGAAATGTCTTACTTCAAAGCATTCGTCTCAAAATTTCCCTTTTCAAGACAATGTACGTCACATCCCAACAGGTAGAAAGGGAAACGACCACCTGGCCAAATAACACGAGACAAATTTATCCTACAGAAGAAATCTAAACAAAGAATTGTTATTCGTATTCTAAAAAATATGTTTCTGTTGACCTATCATTCATAATTCTGAATATCACCCAACTATACTAACGCACATAAACTAAAGTTTTACGAAATCTTTTTCAACACCGTTTTCTATAGCGAGGCGGTTTCCATGCCAACATTTCGATAATCTCTGTTAAAAAAGAAGTCAATTATTGGAACACTCACCAACAGCCAGGAGAGGCGATAGCTGTCCATCCAACCATAATCCTCATCAATGAACCAGCACTGGCTCAATATGCGTAATCAAATCGCCTGTAATTACATAAAAAAATCAGGTTATATATCAGTTTAGTGAGATCGGTATTACTGTGTGGACATGAGTCATGGTATGATAATGAAAAAATATCCAACAGGTTTTGTAGATTTGAGAACAAAGCCCTCAGAAGAATATTGGGAGTTAAATGGGAGGACAGGATTAGAAATGAAACTATAAAAGATTACTCAGGTGCCATACAGTATGCGGACGCGATCATGGTGAGAGGGAGATGGAGATGGTTTGGGCATGCTCTTCGCACTCCCCCCAAGAGAGATTAGTTCACCAAACTTTTAACTGGGCTCCACAACGCACTATGAGAGTTGGAAGTCCCTGGCCTACATGGCTGAAGACTTTGAAGCGTGAAGTAGGAGACGTGAGTGGAGAAGTATCAATTTAAAAGCTTAAGATACTGGCGACTGGTGAAATCTAACCGAAGCCCTTTGCGTTAATATGCGTAAGAGTTGATCATAAGGATAGATTGTTAAAAACAAAACATAATAATCAAGC
Organism: Palaemon carinicauda; assembly: GCF_036898095.1. Classification (NCBI taxonomy): domain Eukaryota; kingdom Metazoa; phylum Arthropoda; class Malacostraca; order Decapoda; family Palaemonidae; genus Palaemon; species Palaemon carinicauda. The sequence continues at coordinate 47,354,766 of NC_090764.1, forward strand.
TCCATAGTAATATTACATATGGAGTTATAGTCCAGATCTTCTGGAATCGAAATCTCTTTGGATTATTCAGTTTGCCATTGTATTTCCAGAAACTCACTCACTCTCTCTCTCTCTCTCTCTCTCTCTCTCTCTCTCTCTCTCTCTCTCTCTATATATATATATATATATATATATATATATATATATATATATATATATATATATATATATATATGTACGTGTGTGTGCGATTCCCACGCTGTTGCATTCACCCGTCTATTGTGCATGATTAATTATTAAGAAATCTTCAACAAAGTGCTATTCATTACATTATTACTAAATTTCATGCATTCAGCCACAAATAGTTCATAATTTCAAATTAGCTATGGGTCGAGAATAAAGCTAATAAACCAACCATTTGTCCATAGTAGGGGATAAGAGTTCATATTGACCCTACTCTACACATTTTTAATTAAAATGGGTTTGACACTGATACTCATGAGTATAATAGATTTACTTTCAAATGTTGAATTTTTTTTTTTTACTTTTGAGCATGAGGGCCGCTGTAGGAAAAATTGTAAAAAATCAAAATAACGTAATTACAGGATGAAATTTGAAAATAAGGATGGGGGACAAAATAAATATTTTTCACCAATATGCAAAATTTAGCAGTCAAAGTTTTCTTGAAAATCCAAGTTTAATAAACTTTCATTTTGGAGAACAAGTTTAACCGTCATACAGTTTACTTTTTTAAACCCCAAGTTTAACAGTCAAACTTTATTTTTGAAAACCCTCCCCCAATTATAATAGTCAGTTTTATTTTTGATAGCCCCAGGTTAAAAAAGAGTTTGATACATTCCAGGAGTAATCTTGCAAGCCAGAATGCTCATAAATCAAAATCAAAATCAATGGAATTCTCTTGCATTCCATACTTTCATAGATACAAGTATACATTAATTTTCAAAGGTTCATAATGAAAAATATTCAATATCTTATAACCTCTGACATCACAAATAAATAAAATTAATGAGTAATAGAAAAATAAAAATAATTAGAATAATCTAGCCGGCATGGAAATTTAGATAAAAAGGTCTCATGGCAACACACTCTTCTAGTTTGATTGGAGGCCATGAAGAGCTCAAGAGTCATTTCTAATGCGAGCACGATTATAAACTTATATGCTTTTGTTGTGGTGGTGATGGGTGGCTGGATTGATGCCACCCTGTTTGTAGAGCCTCCTGAATTGGCACAAAGGGTGGAGATTATTGCCCTCTGGAACTCTCATTGTGAGTGCAATGATAACGCCTGCTGGTGTGCTCATCCGATGGGCTGCTATTGCACATATTTCAAATAATTTTGTCATTTGGCTTAATATGGACAGTAGTATGTATGTAAAACGATATCTACCTATGCAGACAAGTTTTTTCCCCAAGTCAAATCCTAATTATCCTGCCATCGTTATTTGTCTTTTCCATACTTCATAAGCTTTCAACCATTTCCCCTAACTACAGAATGCCTAATGGCTTTATAGGAAAATGCTAATGGAAAAAAAAGGTGGTACCATGGACCCATGACCAATTTTTTTTTGACATATGCCTAGTTTAAAAACTGATTGCGCATGCAGATTAAATGTATTGCTGCATATAGTACAATATATTACTTAGACATATCTCAACTTATTTATAACATTTAAAGTATAATAATTTCAGTTTACAGTGTTTCATTAACATCAGTGGAATTCTGCTCACTGTAAGATAGTCTCCTTCGTGAAGTACTTTTCTGGCAAAAATAAGCATTTGAAAGGAATTTTCTTCTGGCAGGGCAATACAATATTCGTATATCAATTTGATACTACATGTTTGTATTCTAAATCGCTCGTATTGTGAGGTACTCGTAAATCAAAGGTCTACTGTATATACATATGATAATAGGAATAGAATAATTCATCATTTATTTTTTCTAGGTGAACTTAGTACATCACACCGAAACCTTATGGAGAGAAATCCTATGTTAGCTGGGCTGAAGCTACCAGCTGCTGCTTCCACACCGTTAATGGGGTCTTTCACGTCTTGGTCGAGTCGTGCTCACTCTTTTGTTGCGGCTTGTCTCTGTTTAGAACCAACAGCTCGACCGCAGGCACAAACACTCCTGTCTCACGATTTTTTTATGCATGATGGGTTTCCTGAAGCTTTTCTGCCTATTCTAAGACAGAAGGTACAGCAGGAATTTAGTGGAAATGTTCTTCTCGGTGTAACTGGAAGGAGGGGGTCAAGTACAAATGAAAAAAGAGGGAGAAGCCGCAAGGGGCCTGGTGGGCATAGCCCGGAAAGCATATATGGTCGCAGTATTGCCAGACCACCTCCTCCCCAGCCAATATCAACTACTTCCAGATCAGAAAACACACTCTCAGTTAGGTTAGACATTTCAACCTCTTACTTTTTATATAAAAATATTCTTGATATTATTTTGATAATCAATGATTGAGTATAGTTTTATACTGCCAAGCATGAATAAGATTTAGGATGAGAGTACAAAGTGAAATTTTAAGTGAGGTAGAATTTCCATATGTTTCTCTTTCTTTTACCTTTACCTTCTTATTGACTTCCAGAGCTTCGCCTACAAAGCAGCCTGCATTCTCCCAACCTTCACAGTCGACCCCAGCCTCAAAACCCTCAGTGTCGTTTGCACCCCTGACCCCTTCCCACCAAAGGTCGAGTGGGATATCAGGACCTAGTAGTCTTGCTCCAGCCATAGCAGAAGATGTACCTGTGAGTCCTAGATCATCTCTAATTCCTCCTCTTAGAGATTCACATACTATCCTAACGTCTAGTGTGATTTCGAATCCTGTTCCAACTGCAAGTACTAGCAGCAATAACACTATAGCCCTGACTCTGAACATCACCGGAACAACAAATACAGCATCGCCAGCAAGAAACAGCAGGTTAGAGAAGGATCAAACTGAAAGAATATTCATGTAGATTTTCGTGTGGACTTGGGAAAGTCCCAATATTAAAAACTATATACTTTTCCATAATTTTCAGAAATTTTAGGCAATTAAACTTCTGATCTATTCATGCAGGTTATGGTATAATTATAACTTATCTTTTTAAAATAATCCTCGACTTGAATAATACTTCTCCCTTAGCCATTACGTCATCCTTTGTCTATTAAATCTTATTGCATGCTTTATTTTCTGGTAAAATAGATTGCTTTCAGGTTTTATTCTTGTGTGTGTTTGTAACGTAATTAAAAGGAATGTGAATAAAGTAAAAAAAAATAAAAAGCATACGAATTCGTTGCTCATTGCATAAACCCATTTAAAGACTGATTACTCGAATAACTTTGGACTAGAATAGATATAAAAAAAGCGATTAATTTCATAGATGTAATCTTTATACTTTTTGATAGCATTATGTTATATGGAATTTCTAGTAGGGTTTAAATTTTTACTATCAAAGTATATAAATCCTTATTTTATGATGCAGGGCGAACGAGAAAGGGCGCAAGTCACCAACCAATCTGTGGGGAACAAACTCTAAATCAAGAGGACAAGCTCTCTGCATTCAAGGACAAGGGCAAGGCAGTGGTTCTTCACACATAAACTGGGAGGATGACGACAATTTTGGAATGGGTCCCGATGGTCCCTCCTCCTTTACCTTATACAATCGCCAACTTGCCCTTGAAAGCAACAAAATTTTGGACAGCACGCGAAACATGGATTTGAATCGCCATCCATACACCATCAGCTTGGATAGGACAAAAGATCTTTTTGGCAGGGACAGTTCATATAGAGATAATTCCTCCCACAGAGAGTTTGCTCGTGACCCATTAAGAGAGATCAAGGACAACCCTCGAGATCCTTTAGGACTAAATAAGGAACTCAGAGAATCTATTCGCAGACCCAAACTCGAAATGGGATGGGCAAAACCTCGACTACTGAATGATGATTTATCTCTGCCAAATGTCCCTGGTGGTAAGAAAATACTTGGATCGAGATTTTCATTTTGGGATGCATCAGAAAACACTGGTATTATGAGATATATTGACCGTTATTAGAATAGTTACTGAATAATATTGAATAATATTACCACTGTGCACAAATGTATATGTTGATTAGTGTGCTTCACCACATAATTGTATATCATAGCATAGTAAACAGACCTCGTCATCTCTTTATCAGACTCTTGTCACTAAAATTAGGGTTCCTTGCAGTTACAGGTGCTTTAACCAACAACGGAAACAGTAGTCCCAAGAAGAGTAGCAGTTCGGTTCCCGGAACCAGCAGCTGGATTGTTGGAAATAAACCCCCCAGGCCAGGAATCATTATGCCACTACTCAGTAACAACAAAAGTAACTCTGCAACTTCTGTAAGTACTCAGTAAAATCAGTTCATTTGATTTTACTCAAATGAAATCTGTGAGATGAAAATGGCTGTGTAGCTTTTGATCAGGAAAAGAAAATCAGGAAATGTTGTTAAGTGTTTTTCTCTCTCTCTCTCCGGCCTTCGTAGAGTAATGGCAGCTCTCTTGGGTCACAGCCTAGGGCACCCAGACTCGATCCCTTGGCGAGGCAGGAACAGTATGGGTGCGTTTCCTTAAAATCCAGTTTTCCTCTGCTGACCTAAGCAGTGAATTAGGTACGGTTGCAGGTCAACTGTTGTGAGTCGCAGATGGGGGATGATATTATCAAAGTGGGATTTTACATAGGTGGAGATATGGTACAGATAAGAGAATGATGGATATAGCTTTTTATAATACAGTAGTTACAGTGGTCAGCCTCTCAACATATGAATCCCAAATACTGGAATTTAATAATACCTTAATTAAAGAGGCAGATATACCGTCTAATTTAAACTTTACAGAATAAAAGAAAAAATAGAAAATCAATATTGACAAATAGGTTAGGTATTGCAAAACTAAGTAGTTAAAAGCAAGAAGACTTTGCTAATAGTTGTCAAAACTAGAATTCTTCCCATTATCTTGAGCAGTCTAAAACAAACTCTTTGATTATGAGCAAGTCTCATCCCACAGCACTAGGGATGAGTCAACATTATCAGCGATTAGGCCATTTTTACAGATGTCTGTGTGAACAATCTCATAATAATCAGCATATTTTGGACTCCAGCTTCAGCCTGGCACCTTCCGAATTTCAGCCCACTCCTGTGTGCACTTGCTGAACAGCCACCTGTGTGGACACAACCTAAGAAGAGCCCGACTGGCAAATTTATTTCTGTCGGACCCTCCTCTGTATATTTGGAAAGTCAGGGAATCGTCATCACCTCCTCCTACGCATATTGACGCAAAGGGCATCGGTTAGATTTCTCCAGTCGTCTCTATATTCAGTTTTTAATTAAATACTTCGCCATTCATCATCTCCTACTTCACGCTTCATAGTCCTCACCCATGTAGGCCTGGGTCTTCCAACTCTTCTAGTGCCTTGGTGAACTAATCTCTCTTGGGGAGTGCGGCAAGCATGTTCAAACCATTTTAAATTATTGCTCTGGTTGTTTCTACTTTCTACTTACGTGCTTACCCTTAGTTTTTGAGTCTACTTTTTTTTCATTCCATTAGTCACTTCCATGAGAATCTTTCTAATCCTATAAATTATATAAGGTGAAGACTCTCTTCAGGAAAATCACCATCTATTCTTTCACCTACTGTGCTTTTTTCACATGATGAATTTTGTCTCAATAAAGACTTTGGCGTCAGTGCTCAATTCTTAATGGGCTTCAAACATTCTAAAGGTTTTTATTGGTGTTCCAAACATTCTAAAAGTTTTGATTGGTGTTATTACAACAGACATACAACTAAATAAAAACGCTGTTAATTATTTTAGAGAAAATATCAGTTTGTGCACTTATCGAAGTTAGGAATATGCTGATGACCAAAACCCAACATGGCAGTAGTAGAGCAAACTATTCTTTCTTGCTTTTTGTGAGATGTTGTCCGATATCTCCAGTAAACATAAATACATAATCTCAGCATCCAGTCTTAAATGTCCTCGAGCAGTGTTTGATTATTATACGAGTGGTGCTTTCGATCATCAACATAATGTATGTATGCGTGTATGTACAATGAATAGTAAACATCTTACATAAATAGAAGTATCAAAATTCAAATTCTATGGTACTATACGAGCTTCCTTCCCATGGAGTTGTACCGAAACTGGAAAATGGAATTCCAATAGGGAACAGAGAAAAGAGAAAGATATTACTATTACTACACTGATGAAAACTAGTCTTCAGCATAAATTAGGAACAAAATAGGAATAGGTTATTTTTCACTGCACAGAGTGATTAATAAGAATAAAAAAGTCTTTGGAAAATTATAAACTGCACATTATAGCACCGAATGTTTAAGCCTCCACTAATAACGCTTATGCAAAAATTACGTCGTTATAAGACAGGCAAAAAAAGAGCAATCATAATAAGTTTCACTTCTTTTATTTATTTATTTTTTTTTATTTTTGTTCTTTCCAGTCGCTTATGTTTTTTTTTTTTACTTAATTTTAACAAATACTTTTCATTGCTTACAAAACTTCCAAAATACTTTGCACCCTTTAGTTCCTAAGGACTAAATTCAATATATTCCCTTCTCGTTCATTGAATATATGAATGTATAAATTCCACAGGATCCATTTCAATATTTTTCTTCCATGGTCTGGTATACGGAGTACCAACTATGACTTCGCGTGTCCTTCGTCGTTTTTATCTTGCCTTCTTTCATATTAATCTTTAGTAGGGGCTTAGGCTCATTCTTGAAATTAATACACTCATCTATAAACGAGTCAATATATTCAAACAATATCTATGATCCTTCATTCATTGATACTGCGTATCATAATCAAAACGCATTTGTGATTTTTAAAGAGTACACTAATCAAAACTTTAGATCAAATTCCTTTAATTATTTAAAAGGACAAATTACCGTAATATTAGGTTTAGATACTAAATTCAATCGTCATTCCTCTATTAAGTGCTTGATTCTACATGATCATGTTCAGTAAATATTTCTTCACCCTTTCATATAGTCCTCTATTTTTCAACGTACAGTTTAGATTTAGTTCTGTCAATTTAGTTTTTAATGTGCTTCTTTGCAAATGTGCTGTTCATAATTTATGAATTCGTGTGGATATCTCACACTACATTTCATATACTAAACAAGGGTGTATCTATCATCTTGATTCCACACAAATATGCATATCCCCTCATATGCCCAATTCTCTAAGTTTCCATTACTGTCTCTATTTTCCTATTTCCACAATCAGCCCTATATTCTTCTATGGTATGTTTAAAGGATCAATGAAGTTATAGGATTTAATAATATCCCACTCCTTATACCAGGTTTGTCACTTTTTTTTTCTTTTTTTTTTTGCAGTGTTTTCTTGTTTGTTATAGACAAGTGGTTATTGGTGATGTAGTAATTGTATAATTATTTTTTGCTGTTGCTGGTCAATCTGTCGCATGTAGCTTTACATAATTGCCTCTGTTCTCAACGCCAACAATCATCTCTTGTATACTATACACAAGTGATTTGAAATGTTTGTATCGTCATTGAAAATGTGGTCAACGACTGTGAATATTAGGCCTACTGCTTTTCTGGACAAGTACAGTAATTATCTCTTCTTCATTAAGTGTTACTTGTATATCAAATACTGTATGATGCTGAATAGTTGCAGGATTTATTCTGAACCTGTAGTAATAATTAGACCTGGAAATAACGTACGCTGCAGAATATGGCTTTGCGTTGGTATTTATTTCTTGCTTAGGTTTATGTCTACATTTATATGTGACTTTGAAACTTTTCTTCTTTCACTTTACAGAAATCTTTTCGAAATTTAGAATCTGGTTCTTCCTGTTCAATGGCATACATCGGGTGTATATTAACCTACAACTTGATAGATTGCCAAAGGAGCTTATAGAGAAAATGCCTTTCGTTATGCAACCCTAACTTTTCCTTCGATAAGTTAATGGTCTTGAACTCTTAATATGAATAGATTTTCAAAATATCCGGAGTTCCAGCTTCTACTTTTAGTTTACCATTGGTCACAGTTTTCTTTCCAGTAAGCTATTTCTTATCAAACTGTTTTAATACTATGAAGTAAAAGAGCATTGTGTACAGCATTCTGGTCTTAATGGGTACTATATTACTCCCAATATGTACCAGTACAACCTCCAATGTATTTTTAGCTCCCCGTATATTTCATAAAGCGACGTCTTGAATAATTTTCAACGCTTTTAATTGCTCCCTGCTCCTGAAGAATTTACCTACATTCTAAGTTAAATATGTCTTTATATGGGTACATGGAATAAAGGACAGAGGAGCGCTACGGGAAATACAGGGAGGAATTCCGTTATATACACAAACCAAAATAACTCGCCAATGCCCAAGCTTACAACCCACTCTATACAACCTGACATTTAAGGCCGAAAGGTATTAGTCTCCCTCTACTCAAAGTTGAGACAACTTGAGAAAATTCATACCTTGAGATTTAATACTGAAAGTTCTTGCGCAGAATTACATATTCATCAGAGGTCTTCCCTATGGTTGTATTTTTACCAGATGTCTCCCTGGAGAGACATGCAATGGTGATACAATGTTTGCTATCCATAGCTCCATAACGGTTTGCCATTGCAATCAAGTTTTAAGGTTCGAGTTTTTAGGTATTAATAAAAACTCCCTAAGATGTAATTGGTGGAAAATCCACATGGGATTTGTAACCTCAGGGTAACCACCTCCAATAAAACACTTAAAATTCCCTGCCAAAACCATAAAATTTCTAGTTTTTAAAATATCTGCAAGTTCAATATAGGCTGGGACAATGTCACATTGAAATATTAATGCTCTATTAAATGGCAGGTTTCAATTCGTAAATGGTTGCTAGGTATCTGAATGACACCTTCCTTTTTTTCAGAAAGAGGCTTTTGAAGAAGATTTACATATTCTATACAACATATTCTATACAGCTTTCATCAAAAGTTTGGATCTTTATGGTTTTCGAGAGAGAGAGAGAGAGAGAGAGAGAGAGAGAGAGAGAGAGAGAGAGAGAGAGAGAGAGAGAGAGAGAGAGAGAGAGAGTTTGTTTCCTTTAAAAAACTTTGGATTGTTTTAATAATTAACCATTATATATCACAAAGGTCTACTACAGGGTTAGACCTTTGTGATATTTAGTGGTTAATTATCATTTAAGACGTTGTATTCTAGTACTTTTTATAGTTGTAACTGATAAATAGTAAATAAGAAAATACTTTTATCAAGAACTAATTGTTAGTTCATACTTTGGTTAAATTAATCAGTGAGATATATAAGAAAGTAAAACTGATGGTCACCACATGCTATGTTGTGTCGTCATTATCTATAACCATCATATCAAGTGACATTGCAGAAAGAAATATGCTGGAAAATTACATATATTTAGTGTGATTTAATGTCAGTACTAATATTTGCATGCACTAGCAAACTGAAAATTATTTCAAGGACGACACTGTACACATTCATGTACACATTACTGATGTTCTTAACAATGGTCTCTGGATTATGTGATTCTGGGTGATTCTAGGAATTGACTTTTTAAGATCAATTGACATTTTATGCACGAAATACCAACTATTTGCTGCTTATATGTTCTTGATTGACTTTATTCAATTTGATACTTCTGTTTCCCAAGGATTCCTTTGGTTTGTTATCCATAAAAACACGGTCTCTTAGCAAACGTCCATCTGAACACCAGACTGCTTAGAAATTGTGGTTTAGATTGGCAAGACTTGATCTGCCAAAGCCTACATTTAAGATTCAAGGTATTTTACTTCAGTGACGCCAGTCTACTCAACAACCTAATGATTAGTTTTGTAGACGAGTAATTATTTTTTACACTACCGTAATAACTCAGTTATTCCTTGCTGTCATGTAAAATGCTTTTTAGAAAAGAGTTGTACACTTTCAAATATGCTTTTACTGTATATTCCATGGCTTTGTGAAGAAATTAACAAAGGAAGTACCGTAGTTGATGTTGCTTCTACACTGTAGATCACATTGGTACAGTTACTAAATGATTTCGTAGATTGGAAATTGTGTGACCTTTTCTAATGAATTATCAATCTAGTATAGAGCTTTTGATATAAATTTCATTGTCCTAATGTGTATATATATATATGTGTATATATATGTATATATATATATATATATATATATATATATATATATATATATATATATATATATATATATATATATATATATATATTACATACACATATATACTGTATATATACATACACATATATACTGTATATATACATACATAGTTTCTTACTTGAATCTTGTGTCCTTTTCAATGATATTTTGCAACTTTCTCAACAATTTTCAAACCATGGTTGCTATCTTTTAGTAATTAGTAAAGAGACTAGCCATATACATTTGAGTATAACTATTTGGTCTACACCTATGATATGATGTCTAAAATTTTCCAATTTCCTGGATTAGATACTAATTTTTTAGGCTCCAATCCTGTTAAATCATACCGTCACTGTGATATTAATTATGGCAGTGAAATTTTATCAGGAGCACCAAACATAGAGTAGTTACATTCTGGTAAAAAAGCACTCAATTCTTGTACAGTATACAGTATATATCAAGCCCTTTCTTTTGCCAATAATCACATGAAAAGTACAACACAATAGAATATTCAGTTTGCTGTTGGTTGGACCCCTCTAGGATTATAGTTGGTTACTTTACGTGAAATCCTAACGGTTTCATAAACCCAAATTAAAGCAATACCTTTAATGAAATACCATCTGGCAGAATTTGATATCAATTACAGAATATCTTAGAATTGGCATGAGCAAAGCATTACGGATAACCCTATATTAGTATCTTACAGAAATATACACCATCAGAAAATTGAATCAGGTTTCGAAAAAAAAAAATTCTTTTATATTTGGTTTTCAAATAGAATGCCCCTTACGCTGGTGCACTGGTATTCGGCTCGATGTATGCTGGAAGAGAATGAAGGCAAACCTTCCATTGGACCCCTTGGATTGATAAGCAATTTCATCTTCAAGTTCAAACAGATTTCTCCCAATTTTGCATTATGATACTAATATTGATTCTATATATTATAAAGAAAATATATGCAGCAAAGCCTTGGACATTATTTGATAGTAGAGCACTTAGTACACTGGTCTAACGTAGTTCCAAATGAAAACAGTAATGCACAGTTTCACAGATCACTGGAAATCAATGTTAAAGGTTGACTGAAGGAAACATTTATAGACAAGAACTTTCTTAAATTCTACGAAACAACCATTTGTGTCTATCATTTGGGTCTAGTGAAGGTTACATTTAGAAATGTTAGCAGGTATTGAGGGAACACTATAAACTTCAAAACAATATATCGATTCCACTATTACTGGCTATTACAGTCTGAGAATCTTGGACTAAAGAGAGTTTCTCATTGTTTAATAGTTTAATTTTGTATCTTTACTGACGGAATGAAGAAATCTTTAACATTCATATAATGTTTATAAAAGCTCATAACAATTCCTGGGAAAAAATAATTGTTCCGCTCAATTGTTTGTTCTGATTTTCAGTTTGTGTGGAATTCTCATCTCTCCTAAAAAGCATTCATATAACATTTTTGTAATGGATAATGGGGGATTCATTAGGGCTGACATTGGATAACTTTCTAATACCAGCCTCTGTGTAGTGGTAAAAGCTGCCTTAAACAGGAATGCCATAAGTTGGTCTCTTATTTTACAACGTATATGCCAATGCAATCTATGATAAGAGGTCTAAATGAAATCCTAAGCAGATGTTACTAAAGGGATAAAACCATATTAGCCACTTTGAATCAGTAAAAGTTATTCATATTAGTCATAACTAGAAATGCAAGGATAATCTACCTAAGGACCACAAAGCCTAGCAATCCTCAGAGTAAGATGCATTTAAAACCTTGCATCCAAATCTAATGTTTAAAGAAGAATTGGATTCGAGTAGTTTGCTTTCGTGGGCTGATAACTAATTCCTTTTTCTTTACTTCATTTACCCTTTCTTAGGATCTCCTGAGTTTAGCTTGAGTGAAAGGGTTATGATAAGGCATCATATTTTTTTTTATGCTGGACGTTGTTATTTTCTAACAGTTAACGGTAAATGCGAGAAATTTAAGGAATTTTTATTCTAGGGAGGGAACAAACATAATAAACTTTAATAGATAGTTAGGTTGATAGGGGGATAGATAAAAAGATAACACCGATAAATATGACACCTTTGACACCTACTTAAAAGATCATAATGATATTTCAGAATACGAAGCCCGAAGACATTAGTTTAAATTAGCTTCTACAAAAATGTAAACTGATTATCGGTGATTTTCTTTTACCGAGATTCCCAGAAACTTGAACTTTAGGGTGTTAAAGAGACCCCTTCCCTGACAAAATATTTTTGATAGATCTGTAAAGTATCTTCCTACGTAGTTTCTGCTGCTTCAGAATCCCAAACCTTTGAAGGGAAAGAAGGGGGATAATTATCAAGAAATGGAAGGTACGTCCTTCATTGGGCGGCTCTTCCCAAGCTACCAGTCAGTTATAAGTAATGCTCATGTTTTTCTAAATAGGAAGGCGTATGGAAGAGCCCAAATGCCCCTCTGTACTTTAGGAGAGAATAGTGTGAAGGTAACTCTCGGGAAACTACAAGGTTATTGCATTTTACGTCATATTCATAAATTCTTGAGTTTCACAACACTGTTAGAGATGATTAAATCCATATTCACAGATGCGTCAACAGCGATGGAAAGAATTAATGAATAACAAAGTTCTTTGTTTATTTTACTTTACCTGGCCTTGCATGCGCGTTAAGGGCCACATCGTCTAGTCAGATTTATATCTAATATAACTTTATTACAGAATCGTTATGATACACAGTACAGTATAAGTGAATACATATTTTGACCCCAATACAGTTAATGTTACTACGCATTCTTGATTCTCTTGATAGGAATTCGCCCATTTTAGTTAAAATAATTAGTTTAGATATATTTAGTCAAAATATATCTAAACATTTTTCCTTCTTATTTTCTCCTCTGATGGTGCTGTACTGATACTTTTTCTTATAATTTTCATTGTGTTGGTATATTCTTTGTTTAATATTATAATGTTATTGTTATACTAACTACTGTACAGTACTTTATACGAAATATCATACTTTACAGTAGTAATGTAGATATAAGCTACGTGTATAACGAGCTTCATTGAACGAGTTGACCTGCCAAAAACAAGGAACACTTGCGAGTTTTACCTTAGCTGATTACGTTGTATTGTAGTGATAGTACTGTGATATTACAGTAATATACACTACATTATCAACAAGTTTTAAATTAGGTTGGAACAAGAGTGTTTTGTTGTTACAGTACATTATTTACGTACAAGTGTGGTGATGACTTATGTGTACAGTATTCTTATCATGTACTGTACATAGTACACGAGTCCACATGTACTGTACACTTATTGAAATGTGTTGAATAATTAACACAATACTTATACTGTGATAGAAACCAAATAAAAACAACATTAGGCAGGTCAGTGGGTTATTTAATGTGTTAGACGGCTGCGCGTAGGTAACGGGCAGTAAGTTGTTAGGAGTTAACCCACCCTAGGGCAGCACGTAACTGTGAATTCTCGCTTTTCACGAGTATCTGTTACCTAACCCCCGCGAATAAATAGGCCTAACGAAAATGTACACACACACCTACTCATAGCTAGGATAGCTAGGTTGGTAGTGTCGTGGGCTTCTGTTTCAGAGGTCCCGAGTTCGCGTCTCCGTTAAGGCGCGAATAGTGTGAGACCTTCTACCGGGGATACTCACCAGGGTGGCACCTGGAGGGGGCGGTTAGAGGGGGCTAGTGATAGTCCCAGCTGGCTCATGGTCGCCCGAGGAGATGATGAAGGTTGTCTCAGGGGAGACCTAAAACCCCCAACTTCAACTTTTATATATATATATATATATATATATATATATATATATATATATATATATATATATATATATGAGTGGGGATAACTTAATGAGATGTAAGAGTCTGCACATCGCCACGATTAGCAAAGCTGTACTAGGTTGGTTTGCTGTGAACTAATGAATCTGGCCAAACCCAAACATGAATTGACATGTCTCAGGCTTTTGTCCTGAAGTGGACAGCTGTGTGTGTGTTTGTATTTCAATATACATTCAGTGAGAATTTCTAGGTGGCGTCGATCTAGATATTCTGTAAAAGTTATTACAAATATCAATAACCTTATAAAAGAATTACCATCGTAAGTTAAGTTCTCTGTGGTAAAATACATTAGATAAGCTGAACACTTCTTGAAAATACGCCTCTAACTTAAAGGATAATGTATTAGATAGTTAAATATAAGATAAGAAGAGGAGAGACTTAGATCTATAAAGCAGATAACAGGAATTATACAGTAAAGTATCCTTATTGCTGGGTCTCATTAATGGCTGACCAGCTGTCCACTGTAATGGTAATGGGAAAATGTTCTGGTAATTGTGATAAAAAAACTTGAACTTTTATATTCTAAAAGAAGTTCTCCCATCTCAGATGATGACTCACTGAAATGACAAAATATTTTCTCTTAAAATTTAATTGCATCCGATGTGTATTGTTATTAAACATCTTTTGCGCACGAATGTTGTCCTACTCTAATTACCTCATAAACGATTATTTACTACGTGCACGTACTTTTTTTATATGAAATCTGTTTAATATCCTTCTGAGAATTTTTCAAAAGCACAAAATCTTCAACTACTGTCTCTGGTGATTGGAACTAATCGAAAAGTTTGTCTTAGGTCTCTTATTCCATTCAACCCCTTATAGGTTGTAATTGTGAAAGGCCAATGTTGGCAGAAGGCTGGATTGATTTATACCAACCAGTCGACCTTTAACAGTCAGTATTTACCTCAACTAGTTTTCCAGTATTAATCAGTGGACTTGTCAGGTCATCTGCTTGTTTGTTGTAAAATGTCTTCCTGGTAGAAAATGTGCTCCTCTAGAGATGTGTAGTTGTGTTCATCGTTTACAGCACTTTATCCTAATCTTAATCTTTTAATTCTAATTACTCTTTTTACAGCACCGAGTTGTAACTTTTGTAAATATATGAAATATTTCTTTATAAGTTTCTATGGATTTAATATTTCTTATTTGCATGAGTTGGGGTGTTTTAAGAAAAATAATGCTTGCATCACATAAAACCGTAACTAACATTTTGATTTTTATGTCTTTTTCAGTCAGATTCGACTCCTCCTTCCTCACCTTTAGCCAATCTCCCATTTGTGTGACTTGGTATACTCCGCTAAACTGTGTTGATCAATTATTTGAAACCTTAAAGGAAAAACATTGACCATTTACGAAGTCAAAGGAACTAAAATAACTTTGCGTGGCATAAAAATATAGGCTGAAGATCGTATTTTAGTTCTTAAAATCCTTTGGAAAATGTACTTATATATTATGTCAAGAAAATATATTTAGATAGATTTATGTGATTGGTTTTCAGTGTTGTCAAGATCAATTAAGTACTTAGGAAATTGTATTTTGACTGTATTAAATTCACATCAAAATACTGAAAATTCTGCTAGTGTAGTTTATCAGTGTCATGAGGTAAAATTAGTTTTATCAGCCTGTGATATTTACCTACCATTACATAATTAAGCTAATAAATCATGTAAAGATGAATTATTTAAATCTGTGATGATGGAATTGATTACGATTTGATACTTGCTTATTGGTTTTGGTTAAATGACAGCCAGTTATGTAACAAGAAACTGTAAATCATTTTGATATAATGCAATGTAATATTCTCAGAGGCAAATTCTTTGAAATTAAAAAAAAAAATTGTACCATAAATAAAGAACAATAATTAAAGCTATCACTGATGTATCTGTCAAGGAACCCATGAACCCTTAAACCTGCTTGTTTATTTTCTGGCCATGTTCCATGTGATCTAAATTCCTTGTTTGTTATGTCTGTGACCATTTCTGACAACCGTTTTGATTTTTCTATTTTACTATCATTAAATCATAGAAACCAGCATTAATTTTCTTACTAATATGCATTAATTCTTCCATTGCTTTTTGACATAGATTACATGCTATGTGTTGAGAACTGTTAGGCAATGTCAAATTTCAATTAAGGTAGCCAATGTCATATCTCTAAGTAAAGCTATTTCATTTATTATCAGTTATGATAATTATAAATTAATTTAGTTTTTTATATGAGACAAAGGTAGGTAACATTTCTTATATCCTTTTCAAGTCTTCATCTTCAGTTTTAGGTTAGTATAACATTTCTTTTCATTTTGTATGTGCATTATTTATGAACACGTGTCATGCTGTATTACTTTTTCAGAAATTTTTTTTAGTTTCCCATTTAAACTAATTGTTTCATTTTTCTTTTATTTTCCACATACCTCCTCATTTTTCAGATTCCATAAGTGATGGTTGTCTATAGAGGCAGCCCAACTGATTCTCATCTTAGCTGCAATGCTTACTCTTACACTAGCATCCTACTCAAATCTAATACCACGAGCTTCAGTGGAATACAGAAAGGGAAAGCTGAAGTTAGCTGCCACTTAGTGTTCTTAGTTTTGGTCTTTACATTGATCAAACCATATTCCTTATTTTTCTGTTCCTATGACTGGAGATGCTGGCATCTATCATAATCTAGAAAGTGGCTACGGTATATAATAATTCATCTTTTGAAAGTTTTCTTTATAGTTTTTTTATCAATAGTCCTGCCCTTTTTAATTTGGTTAAGTGCCGAATAAATCTTATTACTATGAGATAATATTCTTGAAATTTGGATTCTGGAGACTAGTGTGTTTACTTTAGACTAGAAAAAAATGAAAGGCAGTTATTATTGTCCATGGCCTTATTAAATAAGTTGAATTGTTATGGTTAGTGATTTTAACCTTTATGTAACGGGTCGATGTTACTTAAACATACAAAAGAAGAGTTATGACATTTGAAGGATCTTAGTTAACAGCATTAGTCATTGTCTATAATCTTTGTCATATTATTCATTAGAGGATTTGACCTCTAGAATGCATCACACGTAAGAATGCTTCCTTCTTAGATGCTATAAACTGATTTTCCCTAACTTCTGAAATGGAGTAGAGCTGGCCTGAAACTACTTTCAACTTTATAGAGGTATGATGCCTATTCAAGAATATACGAAAGAAGTTCATTATCCACTTTACATAAAGCCCATGAAGAACAAAGGTTTTTGTAATGAAAGTGAAATATATAAAATATGATCTTAAATGCATTTCACGCTATTGTTTGTATGCGAAAGTTAAAGATCAGAGTGTCTTTGAACAATTCTAGTGTAATACGGAAATAAGGAAATAATGAACAGTTAAAATAACTTGTTAAGAACAGTAACAACATTAATATAGATCCTTCATAAATAAACTATAAAAGAGACTTGTGACAGCCTGTTCAACATATGCAAGTTTGGACTTTTGAAGTAACACTAATTTAACTACCTGATTAGAAAGATCATTCTACAACTTGGTCACAGCTGACATAAAACTTCTTGAATACTGTGTAGTATTGAGCCTCATGAAAGAGAAGGACTGACTATTAGAATTAACTGCATACCTAGTATTACTAACAGGATGGTACTGTCCAGAAAAATCTGAATGCAAAGGATGATCAGACTCATCAAAATTCTTTTGCAACATGCATAAAGAATTAACTGAACGAATAAAAAATAAGAAATTCAATACACCCTAAGTTGGCCTACAAATTAAGATGAGATTCAGCTGAAAAGCAGACAGGAGATCAATAGGCAGAATGGAAGAATTAAAACATTTTCGGAATAGATTGATCACCGAAAATCTTAAGACTTTCTCAATAAGCCAATTTTATGCAATTGCAAAAGACAGACCGAACGTGTTTCTCAAAGGTAAATTTTCTATCAAGAATCACAAATAGATTTTTAAAAAAATGTTAATGTTGATATCTGGATGTTGAGAAGCCATTGTCCTCAACCTACTTACAAACATACTTTGAGTTTTATTAGAGTTCAACTTCATGACCCATAATTTTAACCATGCATTAATTTTAGCCAGTTCTCTATTAAGGGATTCGGCAACCCTAGATCAACATTCAGGTGCAGCTATTGAGGCAGAGAGAGCAACATCATCTGCATATGTAACAAGCTTGTTATCTAGGCCAAACCACATGTCATATGTATATAGTAAGAAAGTAATGGTCCCAAAACACTACCCTAAGGAACACCAGCAATCACATTCTTATACTCACTATGCTGCCCATCAACAACAACATTTTGCAATCTATTAGTTAAAATTCAATAATGATGCTAAGAAAAATATCACCCAATCCCAACCGTTTGAGTTTGAAAACAAGGGCCTCGTGATTCACACGGTCAAAGGTAGCACTAAAATCAAGGCCAATCATACAAACTTCCTGAGCACAATAAAGGGATTTCCGTATAGCATTGGAGATTGTAAAATGAGCAGCACAGCCAGATTACAAACAAGAGAACAAATGATTACCTTCAGCAAACCTATTTAGATGTTTTACCAAAAAACATTAAAAAACTTTAGATAATATGGGAGTTATGGAAATTGGGCAGTCATCAGCAGGACTTGAGCTACCACAAACATATTTACCTAATGGGGTAACTTTACCAATTCTTCATGTGCTAAAAGAACCTTTTCTTGCTAACTTAGGGATAATAACAGATAACTTAAGAGATGAGAAATCTGCAGTCTTTACAAAAAATAGAGGAAAAATACCATTTGGGTTTACACCTCCATAAGCATCAAGATCTATAAAGAGAAGCTTTAATTTCACACAGTCGAAAAGCTAAACTAGTTAATTTAGCCTCAGGAAAATAGGAATGAAGAAGATCGAGTTTCTCATTACTCTGTTTGCTGTTAAACACATCAGCCAAAAGGGCTACCTTTCCCTTTGGACAGTGAATGACAGAGCCAATGAGTGCAGATTTAAGGATGGCCCACCACTTGTGTTCCGGGGTTGTTTAAAGGTTTAAAGATTTAAAGGCCGCTCATGAATAGCAGAGGCAAGGGTCAGTAACATTGCCCTATCAAGTAGGACAATGCCCTAGAGACTGACCATATATACATATGATCAGCGCCAAAAGGCCCTCTCCACCCAAACTACGACCAAGGAGGGCCAGGCATTGGCTGCTGATGACTCAGCAGATAGATCTATAGGCTCCCCAAACCCCCATCCTTAGCTCAAAAGGATGGTGAGATTGCAGCGACTAAAGAAACTAACAAGTTTGAGCAGGACTCGAACCCCAGTCTGTCGTTCACCAGTCAGGGACGTTACCACATCGGCCACCACAACCCTGTACCAGAAAGTTTCTTTTATGGTTAAATTGTCTTCCTTTTCAGGTGAAGTATAAACTCTCTCAAGTCATATATAATCTGTTACCTTTCCAAAAATGATAGGCCTCCTGCTTCTCCAAATAGGTATGTCTACAATCATCACTGAATCAGGGCTTGTTTTTCACTCGGTACTTTAGCACACGAGAAGGGATGCGACTATCAATTAAATTGACCAGATTCTCCCTCAAAAGAACAATAGGCCCAACACCATTATATAATTGTGACCAATTCAAATTTAGAAAAAAAAATCACTCAAAATGCCATTTCAGTCTGCTTGAGATTTTACATAAATATGATACATCAAGGACAGACTGCTCAGTCTTCACTAATAATGAAATTGGGGAATAATCAAATGTCCAAACCGGAGAACCCTCCTTACTTGTTATAACACCAGGGGAGTCAGTGTCTACTAGGTCCAAGCAGTTCCCAGACCTGTGAGTAACTTCACTTATGCTTTGCACACAGCCTGATTCAAAAGCAAAGTCCAAAGCTCTCAAGCCATGACGATCAATATTATTAATACTATTATTACTAGCCAAACTACAACCCTAGTTGGAAAAGCAAGATGCTGTAAGCCCAAGGGCTCCAACAGTGAAAAATAGCCCAGTGAGGAAAGAAAATAAGGAAATGAACGATGAGAAAAAATTAACAAAATATTCTAAAAAGAGTAACAACAACAAAACAGATATGTCATATATAAACTATAAAAAGACCTATGTCAGCCTGTTCAACATAAAAACATTTGCTACAACTTTGAACTTTTGAAGTTCAACTGATTCAACTACCCGATTAGGAAGATTATTCCACAACTTGGCCACAGCTGGAATAAAACTTCTAGAATACTATGCAGTACTGGGCCTCATGATGGAAAAGGCCTGACTATTAGAATTAACTGCATGCCTAGTATTGCGAACAGGATGGAACTGTCCAGGAAGGTCTGAATGTAAAGGATGATCAGAATTATGAAAAATCTTATGCAACATGCATAATGAACTAATTGAACGACGGTGCCAAAGATTAAGATCTAGGTCAGGAATAAGAAATTTAATCGACCATAGGTTTCTAACATATTAAGATGAGTATCAACAGCTGAAGACCCGACAGGAGAACAATACTCGAAACAAGGTAGAATGAAAGAATTAAAACACTTCAGAATGGATTGATCACCGAAAATCTCAGAATTGAATTGAATATAGGATTTAGGCATTAAGCCAAGCACTGGGGCATCTAAGGCCATTCAGCGCTATATAATGAAAATCATTCAATCATATCTGTACACTCACACCATTTAGTATCCTTTTAACCTTTAATACAAATCGTAACACTTTCATACAATAAAATCTAGATGTGAAATAAATAGGGATTAAAAGGGTAAAATAAATAAATAAATTAATAAAATCAATTATAGCTCATAATATAACCCAATACTTTGTACAAATTTTCTCAAGTTCAGGGTATTACAGTTTTCCCCCAGTATATCTCTTAAAGGTTTGTCCTGGAGTAAATGTGTCCTCCTCTGAAGATTAAAAACAGGACAATCGACTAAAATGTGTTTAACATCCATGTCACTTGACAGGTATTACAAAGAGGGGCCTGTCTCCCTTCCCCACTCTTCATTAAATAATTGTGCGTTGCATGTGTATGGCCAATACGCAGCCTAGTTAAAATAATGGTATCCCTTCTACTTGTAGAATTACAAGATGACCATTTATCCACCAATGGGTGGATTTGTTTCAAATTGAGATAAGTATCAGCAGCTGGAGGCCAGACAGAACAATACTCGAAACAAGGTAGAGTTAAAGAATTAAAACACTTCAAAATGGATTGATCACCGAAAATCTTAAAAGACTTTCTCAATAAGTCAATTTTTGTGCGATTGAAGAAGACGCAGACCTAATGTTTTTCAAAAGTAAATTTGTTGTCAAGAACCACACCTAAAATTCTAAAAGAGTCGTACAAAGTTAAAGAAACATTATCAATGCTTAGATCCGGAAGTTGAGGAGCCACTGTCCTTGACCTACTTACAATCGTACCTTGAGTTTTGTTAGGATTCAACTTCACACCCCATAATTTGCACCATGCACTAATCTTAGCTAGATCTCTATTAAGGGATTCACCAACCCCAGATCTACATTCAGGAGATGGAATTGATACAAAGAGAGTAGCATCATCTACATATGCAACAAGCTTGTTTTCTAGGCCAAACCACAAGTCATGTGTATACAGTATGAAAAGTAATGAGCCAAGAACACTACCCTGTGGAACACCAGACTTCACATTCCTATACTCACTATGCTGCCCATGAACAACAACTCTTTGAGATCTATTACTTGAAAATTCAATAATAATGATAAGAAACGACCCACCCACTCCCAACTGTTTGAGTTTGAAAACAAGGGCCTCATGATTAACACGGTCAAAGGCAGCACTAAAATCAAGGCCAATCATACGAACTTCCTGACCACAATCAAGGGATTTTTGTACAGAATTGGAGATTGTAAGACAGGCATCACATGGTCCAAGGCCTTTACGAAAACCAAATTGC
>NC_090764.1:47381715-47434215 GCF_036898095.1 Palaemon carinicauda
TTTCTGTGTTGGGCTAACCCTAGGCTAGGGAATAGAATTCTCTGGCCCCTTGGGATAGTTCTAATACTGGAACGGAGTCTTGTTAGGTGAGGTAGGACTGGCTTTACTGCCTGCTCCTCCCTCACCCTACAGGACCCTCACCCCTCCCCTCTCTGTCCTTTAGTGATGGCCTAGCCTTCACATACCTTGGCCATCATCCTACAATCGACCCTAGTGCCGGTAGGTTGTGGGATTGGCTCGGGTTTTCTGTCGGTTGCTCAGCTGTGCCGGCTGCCGGCGGAGACCCTACCCCTGTCGAGTGTTCTTCAGTCCTCTCTTGGTCTGCCTTCCATAACCCTGCCGGCAGAGGCCGTCGAGGTTGTGGGTGGATGGAAGCCCGAATGTTACATTTCCCCCTTCCATTTGAACCCTCATTCTGGATGGAGGGCAGTAAGGCTGAGCCTTTACATGACCTCTCATCCATGCTCTCTCTCTCTCTCTCTTACGACTAGTACCCTGGGTCCCAACTGCCGCAGCTGGACTGCAGACCGCTGACATAACGTAACTAATCGCCGGCTGGCATGGGTTGCCGACGATCGGCGACCCATCGGCTATCTGCCGGCAGCTATGCTGACTGCCGGAAACCGGTCGAACGGCTGTCTGCCGACATATTTCCCACCGCCGGCTGACGGAGGCCGTCGGCTGACGGCGGCCAGCGACCTACAACAACCGGCAATCTGACGCCCATTGCCCCTAGAAGGCAGTACACCTTCTAACTTGAACCCAAGTACTAGCCTGCCGGCGTATGCCGGCGGGTATTGCAGTATATAACTGTACAGTGGTCAGTATAATTGCAATATAGATCATACTGCAATCAGAAAACCACGGTATAGTTTATACGGTAGCCCATAAATTTTCTAACATACACTGTGTTTTCATGGGCAGCCTATTGTGAGACCACTTGATATAAAGAAAGTGAGTTCTTTCTTTAATTCTCAGTGATCACTAAATTCAATCCCCAACATTAAATTCCGGAAAACGGGTTAAGTTACATCTCTATATATCCTGCTGGATAAAGATCTTCCAATGGTTTTTTTCTATCATTAGAAATACCCCAGAATTCAATTTTGAGGGAGGTCATAGCAATTGGCTGGACAGGGAACACACGTATGTGTCTTTCCTTCTTCTTTTCTAGCTTACCTATCCTAAGCTATATACTGTATACATAATATTGTAAACTGAATATTGTGAGATAATTCACCAAATACTCATTTTGTTTTCCTCTCTTTACAGGAGGACCATCCCAAGTGCGGGAACCACTTCTGCAACGTCCGCAGTGAGAACTTCTGCGGCCATGGTCTGTGGAGGACGCACGCGCGCTGCGCAGCGACGAAGGGTACTCTGAAGTATTGGGACCCCCAGGTATGTGACGTTTGTTCCAATCTGGTTACTGAGGCTTTTGATGACCAAAAGACTACTGAATCAAGGGATGTAGGAAGAGAGAAGCTGCGTAAATGGGTCAGGGGTTTCCAGAAGAATACTACCGGGCCCTACCTTCCTAATGAAAAGATGAGGGCCTGTCTTTTCCCTAGGGCATCTTCGGATGCAGTAATCCCGCAACCTCAAGCGGAGATCCCCGTCGTCCAGATTCCGATAGAATCTGATGTATCGGATGCCATGAAGGACATCCAACTAGAAGACAAGATGTCAGATGCGTCAGAAAGCACTGAACGGAGTCTTCTTGCTGAAGATCAGGAGGAGTCTATAATGGCTCCCAAAACTGACGACGAAGGAAACGAAATAGTTTCGGTTTCATCAGCTCCGGTGGCAGAGCCCGTCCTCTCGACCTCCTCTGCCCCCGAATTGGCCAACATGAGTCAAACCTAGACTTCGATTCTCACTATGGTCCAAGACCTAAAGAAGCAGTCGACTGAGAAAGAAGTTGTGCTACTGTTGGGGATGCACCAACTCGCAGCTTCTCGTGTAGCTCCAAAAAAGCTAAATGTAAAAGATCTTCCCCCTTTCTCGGCCGTCAACCCATGGAGGCATGCTGAGCACATGCCCATGTCAGGAGGAAAGATCTTCATCTCCGACAAGCTGGGCACAGTTCCAGTCGAAGATGTGGAATTCTGGCCCAGTCAAGGGGCCTACCCAGACTGCTACGTTCGTCTGGGGACGGAACCACCCTCGAAAGAGGAAACAGAGCCAAAAGAGGTCATAATCCTTGACCTCCCCAAAGCTCAGGCCTTGTTTTCCAGCACATTGAAGGAGAGGGCCTTCACTAACTCCAAAGTGCCGGCTCTGAGCAAGAAGCACCCGTCCTTCGTTGCTTCTTCTTCCCGTGCCTTCCCCTTTATGGAAAAAGGGTATAAGGCAGCCTTGAAGGCAGTCGAGGCAGGGAAACCATGTCCCACACTCGAAGAGTGTAGGCCGTTCTCCCTCGCCCTACCATTGGACGAAGCTGATTGGAAGGATGTTCATCATACCTTCTCAGTCGGGAAGTTGGAGGCCGACATTGCCGGACGTAAGTTCGGTGAAGACCTCCCTAAGCTGTCAGACTTTCACCTGCGTCGGGAGCAGGAAACAAAAGAAAGACTTGCCACCTCAATGTCTCTTCAGACCGGACTGGAGACGATGGCAAGCGTCTCCCTATCCCCAGATATGTACATGGTCTTTGCCAAGGCTCACCTGGCAACAGTTGCAAAGGACCTGTACAACTTTCTCAAAGCCAGAAGGGCTTGTAGAGAGTTCGTGTTCGCCTCGGCTGTGGTGAGGCACGAACCAAGGAGGCTGATATCATCCAGCATCTGGGGTAAGGACCTCTTTCCAAGTGAAGTGGTTAAAGAGGTCATCGACAAAGCTGCCAGGGAGAATAGAAATCTTCTCCAAAAGTGGGGCTTGTCAATGAAGAGGAAGTCTTCCCAGGATGAGGGTCCCCAACCCAAAAGAAATACTAAGAAACCAAGAGCGCCCTCTCGCCCACCTAGACAGCAACACCTTCCCGCGGCCACGGTGTCCCAGACGGTAGCACAACCACCCACCACGTACCAATTGGTACCCCAGCAGCTGGCGACACGGTCGCCTGTCTTTACCCCGGCCTTCGAAAGGCAATCCACGACCTTTCGGCCGAAATCTAGAGGTTCCTTTTGAGGCTCCTCTAGACGCCCCTCAAGAGGCAAGAGCACCTGGGGTGGACGTGGCCAAGGAGGCAAGCCCTCCGGCCAGCACTCCAAGTGAGATGCTTCCGATAGGAGGGAGAGACTTCTCTTTCCGGGATTGTTGGACCTTCGATCCATGGGCCCACAGCCTGATCAAGAACGGACTAAGTTGGAGCTGGAACACAACTCCACCGACTTTCCCTCAATTCTTCCAACACTCAACCCCCATTCTGGAAGAATATGTCCAGGAACTCTTAGACAAGAGAGTTATAAGGAGAGCAAAGTCCGTCAAGTTCCAAGGAATGCTGTTTTGTGTTCCGAAGAAGGACTCGGAAAAACTCAGTGTCATTCTGGACTTGTCACCACTCAACAAGTTCATAGTGAACCATAAGTTCAGGATGCTCACCCTTTAACACATAAGGACCCTACTACCCAAACAGGCATACACAGTCTCCATAGACATGGCGGACGCATATTGGCATGTTCCAATCAATCGACAAGTTTCCTCCTACCTAGGATTCAAGCTACATAAGAGACAATATGTCTTCAGAGCCATGCCCTCCGGACTAAACATAGCCCCAAGGGTACTCACAAAGCTTGCAAACGCAGTCATTCATCAACTACGCCTAAAGGGAGTTCAGGTAACAGCGTACCTGGACGATTAGCTGGTGTGGGCAGCATCCGAATCAGAATGCATGCAAGCCTCCAAGGAAGTGATCCAGTTCCTGGAACATCTAGGATTCAAGATCAACATGGAAAAGTCTCGACTATCTCCAGCTCAAAAGTTTCAATGGCTCAGCGTTCATTGGAACTTACAGTCACACGCTTCTCCCTTCCATCAAAGAAGAGGAGAGAGATAGCGGAATCTGTCAAGAGACTTCTAAAATCCGATCGGATATCAAGACGACAACAAGAGAGAGTACTGGGTTCCCTCCAGTTTGCCTCAGTGACAGACCCAGTGCTGAGGGCACAGTTAAAAGATGCATCAGGAGTCTGGAGTAGATACGCATC
Source organism: Palaemon carinicauda (assembly GCF_036898095.1). NCBI lineage: Eukaryota > Metazoa > Arthropoda > Malacostraca > Decapoda > Palaemonidae > Palaemon > Palaemon carinicauda. The sequence continues at coordinate 47,385,864 of NC_090764.1, forward strand.
AAACGCTCGAAGAGGGCACAGATAAAAGATGCATCAGGAGTCTGGAGAAGATAAGCATCAAACGCTCGAAGAGATCTGACAAGACCGATACCAACTAGTCTGCGATCACTTCTCAAGCCATGGTCGGAGGCCAAGCACCTAAAGAAGAAGGTGCCCTTACAACCACCTCCACCCTCAGTCATTGTTCACACGGATGCCTCAAAGGAAGGATGGGGAGGCCACTCTTACCAACGGAAAGTCCAAGGAACCTGGTCCTCCCTCTTCAAGACCTTCCACATCAACATTCTGGAAGCCATGGCAGTTTTTCTATCTTTGAAGAAACTGAAGTTTCGCTGCTTGATCCATATCAGATTGGTCCTGGACAGCGAAGTGATAATGAGATGTCTAAACCGACAAGGTTCAAGATCGCCCCAAATCAACCAAGTGATGTTGGCCATCTTCCGTCTGGCGGAAAAGAAGAGATGGCACTTATCAGAAGTTCACCTTCAAGGGTTCTGCAACGTGACGGCGGACGCTCTATCCAGGCTCACCCCGATAGAGTCAGAATGGTCCCTAGACGCAAGATCATTCTCTTTCCTCAAGTCCCAGGACTGTAGATAGACCTCTTCGCGACGAGCGACAACAAGAAGCTACCTCGATATGTAGCCCCGTACGAGGATCCTCTAGCGGAAGCAGTAGATGCGATGTCCCTAGATTGGAACATATGATCCAGGATTTACCTGTTCCCTCCAACCAACCTCCTGTTTAAGATCCTCAACAAACTGAGATCCTCTCGGGGAACAGCAGCGATAGTGGCTCACAAGTGGCCCAACAGCATCTGGTTCCCTCTAATAAAAGAACTGCGACTGAAGCTGGTCTCGTTGCCGGATCCAGTTCTAACTCAACAATTGCAGAAGTCGACTGTCTCCGCTTCATCACAGAAAACCCGAAAACTTCATCTCATGATTTTCTCGCCTTAGGACAGTATAAACTTTTTAGAAGAATACAGTATAAGTCGAAATCTACTAGAAGACAATATGAGTTATCCTGGAAGAAATGGGTTGCCTTTGTCAAGGCAAAGAAACTAAGAGATATCTCGACAGATTTCTGTTTATCATTCTTTATTCATCTCCATGAACAAGGTTTAGCAGCCAACACGATTTCTACGTGTAAATCTGCCTTGACTAGACCCTTGCTATATGCCTTCCAGGTGGACTTCTCTAACGAAATCTTCAATAAGATCCCTAAGGCCTGCGCTCGGCTTCGGCCCGCAGCACCTCCGAGGCCCATTTCTTGGTCCTTGGATAAGGTTCTTCATTTAGCCTCAAACTTGAACAATGAAGACTGCTCTTTAAAGGATTTGACCCAAAAAGTTATATTCTTATTTGCACTAGCCTCAGGAGCCAGAGTTAGCGAAATAGTGGCCCTTTCAAGGGATGAGGGCCATATTCAGTTCACGGAGTGTGGAGAACTGAATCTCTTTCCTGACCCAACATTTCTCGCTAAGAATGAGCTACCCACCAAAATGTGGGGTCCCTGGAGAATCTGCCCACTGAAGGAAGATGCGTCTCTATGTCCAGTAGAGTGCCTAAGGGTCTATCTTCGTAGAACTTCAGACTTTAGGGGAGGACAGCTTTTTAGGGGAGAAACTTCAGGTTCGACATTGTCTTTGAAACAATTAAGGGCGAAGATCACCTATTTCATTCGCAGAGCGAATCCAGACAGTACACCCGCAGGTCATGATCTGAGAAAACTTGCTTCGTCTCTGAACTTCATCCAGAATATGAATTTTGAAAGTCTTCGCTCGTATACTGGATGGAAGTCATCCAGGGTTTTCTTTAAACATTACGCGAAGCAAGTGCAAGAGATAAAGCATTTCGTGGTGGCAGCCGGTAGTGTGCTAAAACCTGCCGCTTGAAAACTGCGAGGAACAGTGCACTAATCGGGACTTTTAGTGAAGGGTGTACATGATCCCTCCCTACGGAGTGACATGTTTAGTGAAGTATCACTGTAGTGACACTATGGACTGTTCCAAGTATAAAGGTGAAAGAAGCATAAAAGACTTACACATGTGGCATGCGTATAACTACGCAAGTGTTTATAGACTGTAATGACAGAAATAAGAAAACATGAAATATTACAATATTTCCTTTCAAAGTGGCTTCACGTTTCTTTTCCGGTGAAACAAGTATTTCTGATATTACCATTTTAATTATGCTTTCCATTACATTTCCAATTTTCGTTTCATATTATATTATAAAATGCACTTTGACCTTGTTATCTATTGTTTATCAATAAATGTATATTTGAATTTTGTGTCTGCTTCGGCTCGTGAAAGATGTTGTAGTGTGGTTGTTTGAGTAGCCTGTGCCGTGGAAGAAGCTCTCCCGGGAGTTCCGTCAGGGGAAGCAGAGGGTCCGGAAACCGTTCTGCGTATAGTCACAGTGGAGCTCTCAGGGCCATCGAAAGGTTGACAGACAACCTGGTCTTGTTAAGACCCATTCTCAACAGACAACAATGGTGGGAAGACGCAGGCATCGATGTTGTCCCACCATCACCGGAAAGCATCTTGCCAAAGAGTCTTGGGGTCTGAGACTGGGGGGAAGAACAGCGGAAGCTTGAAGTTCCAGGCTGTCGCGATCAGGTCCCCCAGGCCAGGACTTGCTGGTTACTATAGGCCAAAGACCCCCAGGTACACTCTATCTGCGAGGCTCTGCTCAGATAGTCGGAGAGAACATTCCTCTGCCCGGAATGAGCGAGCCGATAGTGGTATTGAGAGGACCTCGGATCATCTCAGTATCTCTACTGCAAGATGCGAAGGTATGAAAATGCGTTCCCTGCTGGTTGGAATACGCCAGTACCATGAAGTCGTTGCGCACGGAGCGACTCGGCAGGAACTGTAGATTCTGTAGAGGGGCCAGACTACAGCCCCTAAGCCTGCCTGATTGATGGGGAGGTATCCTTCAGGTCCTGACCATAGGCCTGAACCGGAACATGCCCCCCCCACCCCTTTTCTTTGACGAGTCCAAGAACAGCATCGAAATGTGGGGAAAGGACGAGAATATCCACTCCCATCAAGAAGTTCCATAGGTCAACCCCCATTGCAGATCTAAACATTCCGCTGGTCCCATAGGGGCCAGAAAGTCCGGTTAATTGTTGTTTTGATACCACCGGAACTTGGGCCGCCTCACAGGGAACTTATCCTGAGGCGACCGTTTGGGACTTTAGACGGGTCAATGAGGAAAAGAGACCCAGCAAACGTTCCAAGGTAGGGCTGAAAGCTATGCTGGCCGGAGAACAGGTACTGCGACTCTCCTCAGCCTTGCCACAGTCAACTGAAGGGAAGGCTCGGAGAAGGAGGCAACAGCATCTGGTGTTCCCAGGCGGTCACCCATCCAAATACTGACCAGACCCAACGTTGCTTAACCTCGCTGATCGGACGAGAAGCGGTGTTTTCAACATGGTATGGCCGTTGACTCAATATCATGGCTAGATACTCCAGATGTTGAGGCAGAAGTAGAGAAGGCTCCTAGCAAATTACCATAATCCCTCACTCTTGGTAAAGACCCGGAAGCTTGTCCCGGCGTTGAAGAAGGTCGAACCCGAGCCTACCGGAGTTGACCAGACCTCCCAAAAAGCGAAGGAGGCGGAAGCCTGATCCTGAGCGGCCATGAGGGAAGCAAGGAGAGTTCTCTGGGGAAAAAACCTGCGATGCCGCGGCGGGATCGCCACACCGCATCTTAAGCAGGAACAACTGTAGTCTACGCTGAATTCCAAGAGCTTCCTAGAAGATGGATGGAATGGAAACTGGAAGTACCCGTCTTTCCGATCCAGGGCCTAAGGAGTCCTGCAGCCTCGTTACCAGTCTGATCGACTCTGCTGTTCCACGCTGGACAAAGTTTGTTCGACAAACTTGATCAGAGCTGAGAGGTCGACGACGGAACTCCCGTCTCAGATGATTTCCTACGAGAAAGGATCGACTGAAGAAGCCGGGGGGTGAAGCCGTCGACGACCCTATGGAGAACCTTCTCCTAAGGCATGGATCCTTCTGCCCAAACGGGCAAAACTCTTGCCGACCCCCATGGCATAGAGGCTCAGTGACACTGGATTCGCTGACAGAGACAGAGAGATGGTAAGAGCGAGGCGCGATATCCTTGGCTGATCATGGAGATCGTGCAGGAATCGGCATCGGGAAGCTGTTATCCGGATGATTAACCTTAGGCATCCCCCCAGCGTGAGACCTGCAAGGGGGGGTTGCCAATCCTAGAGTTTGTGAACTCTGCCGCTCCCTCTAGGATTATGCCTCCCCGGGAGAGCCTCCCGTGCTACCTGTCCCTGACAGGAGGGGACTGCTATTGTACACCTTGTCTTAGCTGCCGTAGCCGGTCCGATAACTTGGGCCGACGAGGCTGAAAGAAGAGGCGTTGGAGGCCAGCAGGGTCTGGAAGAAAGCGCCTTGGAGGAGTGAAAACGGAAGTCGACTTCCTCCGCACAACAGCTGTCCATGTCTCTGTCCTTGGGCTCAAACAAGCTCTTCCCAAGGATGGAATTTGGAAGTGTCTGAGCTTGTCGACATCCACGGATGAGACACCCGAGGGGAAGCCCTCGGTCACTGCGTCTAGATGCTCCAACATCGAGTTTGCCCGCAAGTTCGAAACTTGGCGACGGAACGCAAAGGTGCTTGAGCCTGAGAGGAGGAAAGTACCTATGATCTTCCTTGTACAAAACCTCGGGTCGCAACCGAGGAGGGAAAGGATCTGGTAGGCCCCTTCCACGGGATGGAGAAGAGGAAGGGCTAAACCAGTCACCCCTTGCCCGACGGAGAAAACTCGAAAGGAAAATTCCCTGGCACGACCCTTCCAGGGAATGACGAGGAGGAAGGGCTAACCCAGGTTCTGGAAAGAAGAATGTTGCTCAGACCTCTCTGAAGATTCTTCCTGCTCTTGCACGTGCCATACTCTGCGTTTACGGGGTGAAGACCGTGTTCTGGAAATATGCGCTCCAGAAGACTCGCCAGGCTGGCCGTGTTGCGAAACCCCGACGGGAATCGCGGTCGCAATCGCCCTGGCGCTCGCGCGATGGTAAATCAATAGTTCGCGTGTGGCCGAACGTGGAAGCGCCCGTGCGCAGGCGCGCAGGCACGCAGGAGCGCGGACGAAAGTGCGCGAGGGAGCGCAGAAGGAGGGCGAGCATGGTTGGAAGGGCGAGAGCTGGCGGTCGGAATCCGATAGTTTACAGGCGAGCGATGACCAGTAGGCCGTAGGCAAGCAATGGCTACTGCAGGAATCGAGCCGGCACTCGCGCGATGGAACCCCGTCAATTCGCGCGATGGAACCCCGTCGGTTCGCGCGATGGAACCCCGTTGGTTCGCGCGATGGAACCCCGTCGGTTCGCGCGATGGAACCCCGTCGGTTCGCGCGATGGAACCCCGTCGGTTCGCGCGATGGAACACCGTCGGTTCGCGCGATGGAACACCGTCGGTTCGCGCGATGGAACATCGTCGGTTCGCGCGATGGAACACCGTCGATTCGCGCGATGGAACACCGTTGGTTCGCGCGCGGGCGAACATTGGAGCGCATGTGCGTGGGCGTGTGGTCGCGCAGACGCGCGGGCGAGCGCAGGCGGTCAGGAGACCGATGGCGCGTAGGCGGGCGATGGCGTGATGATAGCGCGATGACGGGCGATGACGGGCGATGGCGCGATGACGGGCGATGACGGGCGATGGGGCGATGGCGCGATGACGAGCTATGGCGCGTATTGGCGAGCGAAGGCCCGTAGGCGAGTGAAGGCGCGTTGGCAAGCGATGGCGCGTTGGCAAGTGACGGTGCGTTGGCGAGCAGTGGTGCGTTAACAAAACGCTAGCGCGCAGGCGAAGAATCGCGCGGGCGCGTAGGAGATCGCTGACGCGTAAGAGACTAGGGATGATTAGCGCGCATCGCGCTAATCAGAATGCGCGCAGGTTCATCAGGAAGGTGAGCGCCGATGCGAGCTGTCAATCAGGCGATCCTGGACGGTCAGGAAAAACTGTTGGCGCCCATTGGTGCGTGGCAGAAAAGGGCGTGCAGATGTGCGCTGGCGATTGAAGGAAGCTGGCGCACAGAAGGACAGAAGTAAAGGTGAGCGCTGGCGAGCAGGAGATCGTGGTCCACAGCAGGCGAGTGCTAGATCGCTACTGATGGTGTCCAGGGGACCTGACACGCGTGGAAGATCGATGGCGATCGCTGACGAGCAGGCGAACATTGACGCGTCTGTGGTCGCTGGCGAGCTGGTGATTGCTGGCGAGCAGAAGGGCGACGCGTGGAATCCTGTGTGTAGAAGAAGAGTCCTTGTCCAAGGCCTGAACCGAAGTTCTAGGTTGCGCGGGCGAACGTGGGCGCACAGGGCGCGTATCAGGAACTGGAAGCGCAGGTGCGCTCTGACGGGCAGGAGATCTAGAGCGCTCAGGAGACCGATGGCGCGTAGGGCGCACAACAGGAACAGCATGATGTTCGGAGTCCTCAGGAGAGCGCAGGCGAGCAGTGGGGCGACGATCATCAGGAGAGCGCTGACGAACAGGAGAGCGCTGGCGAACAGGAGAGCGCTAGCGATCAGGAAAACGCTGATGAGCAGGAGAGCGCCTGTGCGCTAACACTGCAGAAGGGCGGGCAGGGGAACCCTGACACGCAAGGGAAGCACCCCCCGTGGGAGGCAACCCTTTGCCCCGAAGGGACTGTTGCCCGTCGGATGACGAGGTCAGACTGCTGTCCATCTGCACTAGGGGCGGAAGGTCAGTAAGGCGTTGGAGATCGATCCCTGGAGAGATCTAAGGAGGTAGGAGCTGCAGGCTGCATACGGAGGAGATTCAAAAAGGCGCCTCTTAGCACCCTTTTAGGGAGATGGGAGGCCCTTATGACGTAGCGGACGGTGAGCCTTACGGCGAAGGCGGCCAACAGCAACAACAGCAGAAGAGTCCTCCGAAGAGGAGTCTCTATGAGTGTACTCCCTCGCGAACAAAAGAGAAACACTTCGTAGAAGAGACGGGTCAGCTAGTGACCTAAAAAGAGCAATCCTCCGAAGAGGGGCTCCTGCAGTTGCCCAGCCCCTTGAGCGTAACTGCAGGTGCGACCGCTCAGCACCAAGAGCATAGTCGCACGAAAAAAGGCAAGAGAATAACCCCCACAGGGGAAAAACTCAAGCCTGGACAGGAAAACTTCCCTCGAAAGGAAAGTTCCCCACCCAAGGAGGCGAGCCTCCTGAGTGTTCAAAAATGAACTGGAGGGCTGTCAATCATCACGGGAGTACTTCCAGGAGAAGGAGACACGCCCCTGACGAAGGTCTATAGGGGAGGCAGCAACCGCCGAATCCCCAGGCCTCAACAAGACAGCTCACTCCGTTGTCACATTACAGAAACTAACTAGATCGGTAACTGTGGAAAATAAAAACAAAAATCATTAGTTAACATTCATTCCCCCGGGAAGGCTCCGAAGAAGAACCCCGAGGGAAAGGAACACAAGAATTACACAACAGGCACGTGCCCTCACAACCACCTACACTCACGGAAGGAGAGCTGTAACCAAAACAGAATTATAACAATTATAATTATGTAACTATGTAATTATGTAATTTAAAAATGAATGAACACTAAAGAAAGAACGAAAACCCCGAAAGGAATCGTTCTACAAAGCTTTAAAATCAACAAACACAATTAGATTCATAAACTAATTGAGACAAAAAGTACGGCGTAGCAACCCCACCCACACGGGAAGGAAGCTACTCAGACGTAGTAACGTAGTAAAAGGGTGAACGACCTCAAGAGAGAGAGAGAGAGAAAGACCGAAGTCAAACTCGATCGCGACCCATGAAATTACACCATGGTGGCCTAACTGCCGAGGGCTCCACGGAGATATCGTACACTACACACACAAGCACAAGCACAAACTCTGAAAAGGAAACTTACTGACTTCTATACTCAAATATATACATAAACACGAAAAAATGTTTACATATATATTGAGTAAAAGAAAAGTACTGTAAGTGATTAAGTAAAGACAAAACAAATAATGGCTGCCAAGCGAGGACGAAGACAGACACGTCTGTCCATCGTCCGAGCCAAAAGTGAAGTGGAGCAGTTCACCGGTGTGTGAGGGGGGGAGGGGTAGCTAGCTACCACTCCCCTACCCCCCGCTAACTAGCGCAGGGGTAATACACCCTCGTTAAATTCTAATGGCTCGCCATTTCAGCTACGCTAAAAGGTAAACCCAATGTAAATAGCGTGGTTTGTATTTCGGTTACGGAACAAATGGGATTTTCACGAATAAATGCTGCAATAAGTGGGCTAACTCCTAACCTAAAAAGTCACTGTCCCTTGCCACGAGCAGGTGCCCGAGCTGTTGATTACCCCATAGTAAATACTACCTAATATTGTTTTAATTTGGTTTCTAAAACAGTTTATAATCATGTATACAGCACATTTGCACACATGTAGGCCTACACTATATACTGGACACAGTAAGGTTAAAGTACAGTATTGTGCTAAGGTAAAGTTTTACCGCGTCGTCATCATCCCCTCGCTGTTCTGTATCACCAAAGTTGTTCCTATCTAGTAATAATATACTGTAACCTAATACTCACTGATACTGTAGTGTATATTACTAGTGTATATGTACAGTACAGTAATATTACTACAGTGCAGTTTAACTGTACTCACTGAAAGTGTTTGTGTTTTCATTCAGACGACTCGTAGCTTCCGTGTTTTCTTGAATTATGATGCTATTTCTAATGTATTGACTCTTGTGCTGTACTGTATGTCATATCTATACTTTGTTAAACAGAAATACAGCTTATTTTATAAACTAAAAACTTGAATGCCTCGATAATAATTGTTCCTTTTAAATAAAAAAAACAGCGCATTTGATTACTTTTCAATAGCTGATCTCTCTCTCTCTCTCTCTCTCTCTCTCTCTCTCTCTCTCTCTCTCTCTCTCTCTCTCTCTCTCTCTCTCTCTCTCTCTCTCTCTCCTCTCCCTCCCTCCCTCCCTCCCTCCCTCCCTCCCTCCCTCCCTCCCTCCCTCCCTCCCTCCCTCCCTCCCTCTCTCTCTCTCTCTCTCTCTCTCTCTCTCTCTCTCTCTCTCTCTCTCTCTCTCTCTCTCTCTCTCTCTCTTTTGAATAAAAGCTTAAAATATTCCATTTCGTTTCGGAAGCATTATTACATTCTAAAAAAATTACGATTATTTAAATAGTTAATTGTGCTTTAATAAAACATTTATGTACTTTTGTTTTAAATTTCGGGTGTATTTTATGAATCTAAGAATTTTGGTGCTGTGACCAGATCAGCTGATGCATCTACGAATCAATAACAAAGAGTATTGTTTATACTATTTCTTAACTTGATCAAAACATCTACTATATGTTGTTAATATGACAAAGTCGTAGATAATTTGTATTTTTCCTAACTATACAAACCTTAGCTACTTAATAGGGGTATTACTTTCAGCATACCTGAAATGATGAGCCATTAATTTTTAACGAGGGTTTACTACCCATACCGCTAGTTAGCGGGGTAGGGAGGGTAGCTTGGTACCGCTCCCCCTCACATACCAGTGATTGAGCTTACTTTGCTTGGAGGTAGGACTTCAAGAGGGATAGGGCTGGCGGGCAAGTTTGATTAAATAGCTAAGGTTTGTATAGTTAGGAAAAATACAAATTATCTATGAATTTGTCATTTGTTCCGTAACTGGAATACATACCATGCTATTTAATAGGGGTGACTCACCCATTAGGATGGGTGGACATCCCAGCCAGTCTGGCTTTTTGGCTTTGCCCGGGGGCTCCTTATGAGTGAGTTAGCATTCAAGAAATAAGGAGCCCCTGCACCTCGCTAAAACCTTGCTACGCAAGGTCTGCGGGCTGCGCAAGCTGTGTATGAAGGTATGTAGAAGTGTGACTTGTCCTAGAAAGTTGTTCCGAAGTTCTTTAGATGGAAGCTTGTACACTAGGACTTTCCCAATACCACCTCGTCAGGGTATGGGGACGTAACAGTATTTACCTTAATACTGGGAACACAAGGAAGCATGATTTACCTGCAGTGGTTTGAAATCAGCTATGCTAAGAACCCATGATGCTGCTTTCCCCAAGAGAGGGGATAATGAAGAAAAGAATAAGGGCCAGTCAAACCTTTTCATTCATGCAGACTAAAACCGGGTAACAATGCCCTCAACCTTCTGCTACTTGTTGTGCAGTCACCCAAGGACCGATAGAAAAGGTATCGAGTCTCCTGTGGGTCACGTCTTGCAGGTAGTGGGATGTGAATGTGTTCTGTCGTTTCCACACCCCAGCTTGAAGAACCTGCGTCACTGAAAAATTTCTTTTGAAGGCCAGGGACGTAGCTATGCCTCTTGACATCATGTACTCTGGGGCGACGTGACGGAGGAGGGTCTGGATTCAGTGCAAGGTCAATGACCCTGCGAATCCATGCAGAGATGGAGTTCTTGGTGACCCTCCACTTAGTCCTTCCTGTGCTGATGAATAGTGCTGGCACACGAGGACGGGCTGTGGCTGTTCTCCTGAGGTACAGCCTCAAGCTCCTTACTGGGCATAGTAAGAGATGGTCTAGGTCATCTGTTACAGTACAGAGACTAGAAATCCAGAAGGAGTCGAATCGAGGATCCGCTACTCCCGGGTTCTGAGTCTTAGCAATAAACTCAGGGACGAAGCTGAACGTTACCTCTCCCCATCCCCTTGAATGGGCGATGTCATACGAGAGACCATGAAGTTTGCTGACTCGCTTGGCCGAGGCCAAAGCTAGCAGGAACACTGTCTTCCAAGTCAGGTGGCGATCTGATGCCTGGCGTAATGGTTCATAGGGAGGTCTCTTAAGAGACCTGAGAACTCGAACCACGTTCCATGGGGGAGGTCTCACTTCCGACTGGGGGCAGGTAAGTTCATAAGCCCGTATGAGTAGAGAAAGTTCTAGCAATGAAGAAATGTCCATTCCTTTCAGTCTGAAGGCGAGGCTCAAGGCTGAGCGATAGCCTTTCACTGCAGAGACTGATAGGGGCATTTCTTCACGCAAATACACGAGGAACTCCGCTATTGCTGGAATAGTGGCATCGAGCAGAGAGATACCCCTTCCACGACACCAACCACTGAAGACTTTCCACTTTGCCTGGTAGACTGCTGCTGATGACTTCAGCAGATATCCAGACATCCTGATCGCAACTTGTTGCGAAAATCCTCTCTCAGAGAGATGCTGGATAGTCTCCAGGCGTGAAGTCGTAGTGAAGCTAACGCTTTGTGGAAGATGTTGGTGTGTGGTTGTTTGAGTAGATTGTGTCGTGGAGGGAGCTCTCTTGGAGGCTTTGTTAGGAGTTGCAGAAGGTCCGGGAACCATTCTGTGTGATGCCATAGCAAAGCTATGAGGGCCATTGAAAGATTGACCGATGTTCTGGTCTTGTTGAGTACTCTCCTCATCAAACAGAACGGGGAAAAGGCGTAGATGTCGATGTTGTCCCATCGTTGTTGGAAAGCATCTTGCCAGAGAGCCTTGGGGTTTGGGATTGGGGAACAGTACAGCGGGAGCCTGAAGTTCAGGGCCATTGCAAAGAGGTCCACAATCGGAGAACCCCACAAAGTCAGGACTTTGTTGGCTACAAGATGATCCAAAGACCACTCGGTAATCACTATCCGAGATGCTCTGCTCAGGTTGTCGGCGAGCACATTCATTTTGCCTGGAATGAAGTGTGCCGATAGTGGTATCGAGTGGATTTTGGCCCATCTCAGTATCTCTACTGCTAGATGGGACAGTTGCTGCAAAAAAATACTTCCTTGCTTGTTGATGTAGGCCACTACTGTGGTGTTGTCGCTCCTCATCATCACCACAGAGTGACTTGCCACGTACTGTTGGAACTGTTGAAGGGCCAGAAAGACGGCCTTCATCTCTAGGAGATTTATATGGAGGTACAGTACTTTTCTGACTCTGATCAGAGGCCTGAGGTCGTGTGGTGCAGCACGTGGGCCCCCCCTCCTTTTTTTGAAGCGTCTGAAAACAGCATCAAATCCGGGGGGAGGACAAGAAGATCCACTCCTTTTCGTAGGTTCTCGTCTGCCACCCACCACTGGAGATCCGTCAGTTCTGCAGGTCCCATGGGGATCTGGATGTCTGGGGAGTCGTACGCTTGATTCCACCGGAACTTGAGTCGCCACTGGAGGGATCTCATCCTGAGGCGACCATTGGGAGCTAGACGGGCCAGCGATGAAAGGTGACCGAGGAGACATAACACGATTGGGCTGGAAGTTCTTCTCGTCTGAGAGAAGGTCTTGCGACCTTCCTCAGCCTTGCTATCCTGTCATCTGATGGGAAGGCTTTGTGAAGAGTGGTGTCTATAATCATGCCTAGGTATACCAGTCTTTGAGTAGGAAGCAGTGAAGACTTCTCGAGATTTACCATGATCCCCAGATCTTGGCAAAGTCTCAGAAGTTTGTCTCGGTGTTGAAGAAGTGTTGACACTGAGTCTGCTAGGATTAACCAGTCGTCCAGATAACAGAGGAGACAGATGCCAATCCTGTGTGCCCAAGATGATACTAGGGTGAACACTCTGGTGAAGACTTGTGGTGCTGTGGAGAGACCGAAGCACAGCACCTTGAACTGGTACTTTCTGTTGTCTAGGTTGAATCTTAAGTACTTCCTTGAAGACGGATGGATTGGGATCTGGAAGTACGCGTCCTTTAGGTCCAGTGTGCACATGAAGTCTTGCGGTATTACTGTTAGTCTGACCATGTCTGCCGTCTCCATGCTGAACGGAGTTTGTTTGACAAACTTGTTCAGAGCTGAGAGGTCGATGACTGGTCTCCAGCCTCCAGACGCCTTCTTTACAAAAAAGAGTCGACTGAAGAAGCCTGGGGATCCGTCGAGTACCTCTTAGAGAGCGCCCTTCTTCAACAGGGTCTGGACTTCTGCCCGAAGGGCTTGCCCCCCTTGCCAATCCAATGACACTGGATTCGTCGTAAGGGGAGGTAGAGATGTTATGAACGGGACGCGATATCCAAGATTGATCACGGAGATTGTCCAGGAATCGGCCCCAAGTTGCTTCCACCTGTTTGAGCAACTTTGTAGGCATCCCCCCACTGGTGGACATGCAGGGGGACTGCCTATCCCAGCGTTTGAGGCCTCGACTTTTTGCCTTTCCTTTCTTTGACAGGAAAGGGCTTAGACACCAAGGTCTTCGCTGCTGTTATCGTCGTAATGGTCTTGACTGGACGGGACTGCTGTGGTGCTGGAGGCTTATAGGGCTTGGATGTTCAAGCCCTATGAAGGAGGGAGTCATAATGAGACTTCCTCCACCTCTTAGCGGCATGTTCCACATTCTTAGGCTCGAACAAGACGGATCCCTCTAGGGAGGAATGTCTGAGCCTATTGATCTCGGCGCCAGGGACCTTTTGATGGAATCTCTCAGCTACTGCATCCCGACGTTTCAGGATAGTATTTGCCCACAAGTTCGAGACTTGGTGGGCCAGAAATTCGATCGTGCGAGTACCTGAGAGAAGGAAGGTTTCCATAGCTTTCCTGATACATTCTTTGGAAAAGTTCTCAGAACGCATCAGGATACCTAAGGTCCCCAACCACATATTGAGCCACAAAGTGGCTTGCATAGCACACGTGGCAACTTTCTCCTGGTAGAGCATCTCGGTTGCCGAGAATGAGACCTGCCGGTTGGAGAGTCTCTCAAGAGGGCCTCCCCTGGTTAGCTCTTCCAGAGAGTGGTGAAGAGGAAGAGCTAAACAAGGCTCCTCCAGGATCTTGAAGTACCTCTTCTGCTGTACGCGAGGAGGTGGGAGGAGCTTGTTGGTGGCACCGGAACGGTTGGAGGAGGACATCTCGGAGAGCTGTTGTGAGATGAGAGCTGTTGTGAGATCTTGTCCCTGGTAATCTTAACCCCTTGAGACCAGGGCAGTGCTGCACTGGTCTTGGGGGGTTTCTGAGTACCAAAGTCACGGTCCAAGACCGTTTCCTTGCCCTCTCGAGGAGGTATCTCTGGGTTGGAAAACCCGTTGAGAGCCCTCATTAGAGTCAGAACTTGCCAAAACGCATGTTCTGACTCTTGCTGGTCTCCTCCTGCTGTAGGACTTGCAGCGAAGTCTCCTTGTATTCCCAAAGGCTCTTCTTGGGGAGAGTCGCGGACATTCCCTGAGTGGCTAGCTGGCTCCATCCTAGTCCTAGTAGAGGACTTCGGCAATGTTTTAGAGTCCGGCAATGTTTAAGAGTCCTTAGATTCCTTCCTGGGAAGGATGTTGGAGTCCAACATTGACGAGGGTGGCATGTTCCTTTCAATCCCCGACTGAGTAGACCCCTCGGTGTGAGGAGAGGTTTCCCCCATTGGTGCGATGGGGGAAAGTTTCCCTTCGCGTGATTCCCCTGGGGACAGGAAATCTTCGTCCGAAAGGGAAGGAGAGGCAGTCTGAGGAAAGGAAGGAACATGCCTCGAAGGTCTGCGTGGAGTCAGTTTCGCCCTTGGGAAAGTGACCGAGTCTGGAACTCCTCTTTTTCTCTATAAAGGGGTAGAAGAAGCGATGGTTCTGTGTCCCAATTCAGAGAAGACAGGCTTGAAAGCCTGCGTTACTGCTCTGATCAGTGCACCGAACCAGGGATGTTGGCTGACAGACGCGCTGTCACACATACCCTTTGAAGGGACAGGGATTGATGGATCCCTGGGAGGAGTCACCATCATTGGTGGGTTTGCCTGTGGTGGGTTTGGGATCCTGGACCCCTCTGGATGTTTCCCTTCTCTCACAATGCGCGGTGGTATGCGCTTGCGGGGAGGGGAATGAGGTGATGGCGACCCTGCCGTGCGTCGTTCAGTAGTCTCGCGCGCGGGAGTATATGGAGGCTCGCGCGCGGGAGTATATGGAGGCTCGCCCGCGGGAGAATATGGAGGCTCGCCCGCGGGAGAATATGGAGGCTCGCCCGCGGGAGAATATGGAGGCTCGCCCGCGGGAGAATATGGAGGCTCGCCCGCGGGAGAATATGGAGGCTCGCCCGCGGGAGAATATGGAGGCTCGCCCGCGGGAGAATATGGAGGCTCGCCCGCGGGAGAATATGGAGGCTCGCGCGCGGGAGAATATGGAGGCTCGCGCGCGGGAGAATATGGAGGCTCGCGCGCGGGAGAATATGGAGGCTCGCGCGCGGGAGAATATGGAGGCTCGCGCGCGGGAGAATATGGAGGCTCGCGCGCGGGAGAATATGGAGGCTCGCGCGCGGGAGAATATGGAGGCTCGCGCGCGGGAGAATATGGAGGCTCGCGCGCGGGAGAATATGGAGGCTCGCGCGCGGGAGAATATGGAGGCTCGCGCGCGGGAGAATATGGAGGCTCGCGCGCGGGAGAATATGGAGGCTCGCGCGCGGGAGAATATGGAGGCTCGCGCGCGGGAGAATATGGAGGCTCGCGCGCGGGAGAATATGGAGGCTCGCGCGCGGGAGAATATGGAGGCTCGGGCGCGGGAGAATATGGAGGCTCGCGCGCGGGAGAATATGGAGGCTCGCGCGCGGGAGAATATGGAGGCTCGCGCGCGGGAGAATATGGAGGCTCGCGCGAGGGAGAATATGGAGGCTCGCGCGAGGGAGAATATGGAGGCTCGCGCGAGGGAGTATATGGAGGCTCGCACGAGGGAGAATATGGAGCCTCGCGCGAGGGAGAATATGGAGGCTCGCGCGAGGGAGAATATCGAGGCACGCGCGTGGGAGACTTGGCGCGCGCGCAGAATAATCATGTTCGAGTGCGCGGGCGAGAGTTCGCGCGCATCTATGCCAGCCGTAGGGTGCGCGAGCAGGAGAAAGATCTCTAGCGCGCGGGCGTGCAGTTGAATCATATGGGGCGTGCGGGAGAATGTTGGCATGCATTCTTTGGAGAGGATGGGTGAGTGTGTGCCAGCCTTCTCCCGTGCGTATCCGCAAGGATACGCAAGGAAGAAGGCTGGCGCGCAGGTGAGCCCTGACGCGTTGGTACTGGTTGGCGCGTGGGAGAAGCCAGCATTGCTGACTTCCCAAAAGTACTGCTTTCAGTAGATCGTTGGCACGCAGGTTTTACCTGGCGCGTATGATGATGTGCTGCATGGCGCGCAGGAGATTTGGATGTTGGGCGCGTATGCACGCGGGCAGGAGACTGTTGGCACGCAGGAGAGTGCCATTGCGCAGGAGAGCGCCATTGCGCAGGAGAGTGCCATTGCGCAGGAGGTTGATGGCGAGAAAGGTGAGTGTTGGCGTGCAGGTGAGTGTTGGCGCGCAGCTGAGCGCGGGCACATCGGAGAATGTTGACGCGTAAGCGCAGGGCGCGTGGGCGCAGTTTGCGCAGGGCGTACAGGCAAGACCTGGCGTGCAGGAGAACGTGGCCACATATGCGCATGAGGGCGCGCATAGCACGTGAAGAAGCTATGCTCCTGTTGGAGCGTATGTGCATGTTGGAGCATACGCCCTTGATGCACTGTGTTAGGGTTTAGTGATGGGGCCTGACGAGCTACTAAGAAGCGTTCGTCAGGTCTCGTTGGCGCGTAGCGAGTATGTTGTTGGCGCGCAATAGCGTGCTTTGGTGGAGCCTTGTTAGGCCCTTGTAGAAACGGCGACGGCAGGTCGGCAGGTCTGTCGGATGGTTTGTATTTCGGTTACGGAATAAATGACAAATTCGTAGATAATTTGTATTTTTCCTAACCATACAAACCTAAGCTATTTAAATAATGTATTACTTTCAGCGTAGCTGAAATGACGAGCCATTAGAATTTTAACGAGGGTTTACTAGTTAGGGGAGGGGTAGCTAGCTACCCCTCCCCCCTCACACACCAGTGAACTAGTTCACTTTGCTTAGAGGTAGGACTTCCCGGGGGACAGGGCTGGCGGGCAAGTTTGATTAAATAGCTAAGGTTTGTATTGTTAGGAAAAATACAAATTATCTACGAATTTGTCATTTGTTCCATAACCGAAATACAAACCACGCTATTTAAATAGGGTGACTTAACCCTTAGGAAGGGTGGTAAGTCCCAGCCGTTACTGGGGTTTGGCTTTTGCCCGGGGACTCAGTATCAGAGTGTGTAGAACTCGAGATAAGGAGTCCCTGCACCTCGCAAGTACCTTGCTCTGCAAGGACCGCGGCCTACGTAAGCATGTGTGTGAAGAAATGAAGTGTGACTCGTCCTAGGAAGTTGACCTGGAGTCCATTAAATGGAATTCTAGGTTAGGACGTTCCCAATACCACCTCGTAAGGGTATGGGGGACGCGACCGTATTATCTTAATACACTACTAGGAACACAAGGAAGCATGGTTTACCTGCAGTGGTTTGAGGTCAGCTGTGCAGAGAACCCAGGATGCTGCTTTCCCCAAGAGAGGGGAGGATGAAAAAAAGAATAAGGGCCAGGCATATCTTTTCATTCATGCAGACTAAAACCGGGTAACAATGCCCTCGACCTTCTGCTGCTTGTCCATTAAGGAGCCTGAGGTTTAAACCAGCTGTTGTGCAGCCACCACAGGGCCGATAGAGAACGTATCGAGCCTCCTGTGGGTCACCAGATAGACTCCTGCGGATGACTTTCGCAGGTGTCAAGACATCCTTTCTGCAACTTGTTGCGAAAAGCCTCTCTCTCTGAGGAGATATTGGATAGTCTCCAGGCGTGAAGCCGCAGCGATGCTACGGCTTTGTGGGAGATGTTGGAGTGCGGTTGCTTGAGTAGCTCGTGTCGAGGAGGGAGTTCTCTCGGGAGTTCCGTCAGGAGCTGCAGAAGGTCCGGGAACCACTCTGTATGATGCCATAGCGGAGCTACTAAGGTCACTGACCGTTCGACTGATATTCTGGTCTTTATAAGCACCCTTCTCATCAGACAGAATGGGAGAAAGGCGTAAACGTCGATGTTAACCCACCGTTGTTGGAAGGCCTTTTGCCAGAATGCCTTGGGGTCCGGGACTGGAGAGCAGTACAGCGGAAGCTTGAAATTCAAGGCTGTCACGAAAAGATCCACCGTCGGGGAACCCCACAAAGTCAGGACTTTGTTGGTTACTAGAGGATCCCAAGACCACTCGGTACTCACTATCTGGGATGCCCTGCTCAGACTGTCGGCGAGCACATTCCTTTGCGCGGAATGAAGCGAGCCGAGTGGAAACGAGTGGACTTCGGTCGATCTCAGTATCTTTACTGCAAGATGGGATAGCTGTTGTGAAAAGGTACCTCCCTGCTTGTTGATGTAAGCCACTACCGTGGTGTTGTCGCTCCTCACCACCACGGAGTGACCCGCCAGGTACCGTTGGAACTGTTGAAGTGCCAGGTATACGGCCTTCACCTCTAGCAGGTTTATGTGGAAGCACTTTTCTGATTCTGACCATAGGCCTGAGGTCCTGTGGTTCAGAATGTGGGCCCCCCACCCTCCTTTTGAGGCATCCGAGAACAGCATCAAATCCGGGGGGAGGACGAGAAGATCCACTCCCTTTCGGAGGTTTTCGTCTGTCACCCACCACTGAAGGTCCGTCCGTTCCGCAGGACCCATAGGGACCAAAACGTCCGGGGAATTGTGACCTTGATTCCACCGGGACTTGGGCCGCCATTGCAGGGATCTCATCCTGAGGCGCCCATTTGGAACTAGAAGGGCCAGGGAGGAAAGGTGACCGAGAAGACATAACCATGATTGGACTGGGAGTTCTTCTCGTCCGAGGAAAGGATCTGCGACCCTCCTCAGCCTTGCTATCCTGTCGTCTGATGGAAAGGCTTTGTGGAGATTTGTCCAAGATCATGCCTAGATATACCAGTCGTTGAGATGGAAGCAGAGAAGACTTCTCGAGATTTACCATGATCCCTAGATCTTGGCAAAGTCTCAGAAGCTTGTCCCGGTGTCGAAGAAGGGTCGACTCCGAGTCTGCTAGGATCAGCCAGTCGTCCAGATAGCGGAGGAGACGGATGCCGATCCTGTGTGCCCACGAAGAGATCAGGGTGAACACTCTGGTGAATACTTGAGGTGCTGTGGAGAGACTGATACACAGTACAGTACCTTGAACTGGTAGATCTTGTTGTCTAGACTGAATCTTAAGTACTTCCTTGAAGACTGATGGATTGGGATCTGGAAGTATGCGTCCTTCAGATCCAG
This sequence comes from Palaemon carinicauda, assembly GCF_036898095.1. NCBI lineage: Eukaryota > Metazoa > Arthropoda > Malacostraca > Decapoda > Palaemonidae > Palaemon > Palaemon carinicauda. The sequence continues at coordinate 47,404,933 of NC_090764.1, forward strand.
TGTACACATGAAGTCTTGTGTTCTCACTGCAAGTCTGACCGTGTCTGCTGTCTCCATGCTGAACGGAGTTTGTTTGACAAACCTGTTCAGAGCTGAGAGGTCAATGACTGGTCTCCAGCCTCCAGACACCTTCTTTACAAGAAAGAGTCGACTGAAGAAGCCTTGGGGAACCGTCGACGACCTCTTGGAGAGCATCCTTCTTTAGCATGGTCTCGACTTCTGCCCGTAGGGCTAGCCCCTTTGCCGATCCCATGGCATAGGAGCTCAACGACACTGGATTCGATGTCAGGGGAGGTAGAGATGTTGTGAACGGGACGTGATATCCCTGACTGATTACGGATATCGTCCAGGAATCGGCCCCGAGTTGCTGCCACCTAAATGCACAACTTTGTAGGCATCGCCCCACTGGTGGACATGCAGGGGGATTGCCAATCCTAGCGTTTGCGGCCTCGGCCACTGCCTCTAGGATTCTTGCCTCCCCTGGAGGACTTTTTGCCCTTCTTGTCTTTGACAGGAAAGGGCTGCTGTTTGGACACCGTCGTCTTTGCTGCCACTGCCAGTTTCGTCGTCTTGAACGGGTGAGGTTGTTGAGGTGCTGGAGGTTTGTAGGGCTTCGTTGTGAGAGCCCTTTGGAGGAGAGAGTCCTGATTGGATTTCCTACACCTCTCAGCTGCCTGTTCCACATCTTTGGGCTCAAACAGACTCTTTCCCATAAGGGAAGAGTGTTTGAGCTTGCAGACTTCGAAGACCGAGACCTTCGAAAGGAACCTTTCTGCCACCGCATCACGTCCTTCAAGATTGAATTGGCTCACAAGTTCGAGGCTTGGTGGACCAGAAACTCAATAGTGCGGTTGCCCGAAAGGAGGAAGGTCTTCAGGGCCTTCCTGGTGCTTTCTTTGGACAGATCCTCGGATCGCGACAGGTTGCCAAGAGACCCCAACCAGACGTCCAGCCACGAAGTAGGTTGCATGGCACACTTTGCGACCTTCTCCTGGCTTAGGATCTCTGTCGCCAAGAAAGTCACTTGCCGACTAGAGAGTCTCTCGAGAGGGACTCCCTTGGTAAGCTCTTCCACAGAGTGCAATGGAAGAGCTAAGCCAGACTCCTCCATGATCTCAAAATACCTCCTCTGGTGGAGGTGGGAGGAGCTTGTTGCCAGCAGTGGAACGGCTGGAGGCGAGCTCGGAGAGCTGGCCCTCAACCTTATCCCTGGCACTCTTCGCCCCTTGGGACCAGGGCAAAGCCGCACTGGCCTTAGCGTGTTTCTGAGTGCCAAAGAATCGGTCCAGGACCGTGTCCTTGTCCTCACAAGCAGGAACCTCAGGGTCCTTGACCCGTTGAGATGCCTCATCAGAGGCAAGACCTGCCAGAAGGCATGCTCTGACTCTTGCTGCTCTCCCCCTGGAGAGCTGGCAGCAAAGTCCCCCGTTCCCAAAGGCTCTACTTGGGGGGACTCTTAGAGTCCTTCGGTTCCCTCCTAGGAGAGATACAGAACTCCAACAATGAAGTCTGAGGGCTCTTCTCGCCCCAACACGGGACGATTCTCCTGCTCGAGGTGGGGTTTCTCCCATTGGTGCGGTGGGAGAAGGCCTCACCTCGGTAGAGGGAGCGCGCTGGCACTCGTGCGATGAGAAAAAGCCGGGGGTTGCGCGCGAGACCGTTGAAAACACGCGCGCGGGCGAGACTTCATAGGGTGTGCAGGAATCAGATTGACGTGCAGGAACAGAATGAAGAGCCCATGAGAATGTTGGCGCGCGCTGTCAGTGCGCGCGTACGAGATTGTTGGCGCTTGAAGATCGTTGGTGCTTGAGCGTGAAAGAAGATCGACAGCGCTTAAAGATCGTCGGCGCTTGTGAGCGCAAGAAGATCGTCGGCGCTTGCGCGCATAAGAAGATCGTCGGCGCAGGGAACCATCGGAGCCTGCGCGAGGACGATCGTCGGAGCTTACGTGCGTAGGAAGATCGTCAGCGCTAGCGCGCCAAAGAAAGATCGTCTGCCAAGAAGATCGTCGGCGCTTGCGCGCGTAAGAAGATCGACGCTTGCGCGCTTAAGAAGATCGCCGGCACTCGCTCGCAAAAGAAGATCGTCGGCCAAGAAGATCATCGGCGGTTGGAGATCGTCGGCGCTTGCGCGCGTAGGAAGATCATCAGCGCTTGCGCGCGTAGGAAGATCGTCGGTGCTTGCGCGCGTAAGAAGATCGTCGGTGCTTGCGCGCGTACGAAGATCGTCGGCAAGCACAAGCGCGCGTGCGCGCTAGGATGAAGGGACAGCTGACAGGACGATCAACACTGGAGGTTCTGCTCGATACTCCAAGGAAGAGTCTCTATGAGAGACCTCTCCCGCAAACGTCAGAGGTGCCCTTCGAAGAAGAGACTAGGAGACACTCGCAGGCTGAAGTACTGGTGAGCGCCTGTACGCTAACTCAGGAAAAGTCCCTGGAACAGGATTTCTCTGGATGGAAGTCTCAGGAACAGCAGGAACAGTAGGCGAGCGCTTGCGCGCAGGAAAAGTTGGCGCTCAGGGGATACCTGGCGATTAAGGGACTTACTCACAGTGTGAGAAAGCCCCTTTTGCCCCAAAGGGACCGGTGCCCGTTGGATAACGGGGTGCGTGGGCGCCCACAGCGTCAGCAGCCAGGAACGGAGATGGCAGGTCAGCAGGTCTAGGAGATGGCGGAGAGGTCCCGAACAGCAAGCTGGTCTAACAGGAACAAACCTTCGAAGAGGAGTCTCTATGAGTTGCCTCTCTCGCGAACGAGAGAGGTGAACACTTTGTAGAGGAGACTTGAAGACACTGGTGATGGCGCCCCTTAGGGCCGTTGGATCAGCAAGCTGACCGATAAGGAGCAATCCTCCGAAGAGGAGTCCTTATGAGTGGCCTCCCTCAGGAACGAGTGAGGTCACAAGACTGATCATTCAGCTGCTCAGCCCCTTGAGCATAGCTGCAGGTGCGACCGCTCAGCCCCAAGAGCATAGCCACTTGAAGTTTCCATGCTGGCCTTGCAACCGCTCAGCTCCTTGAGCATGGTTACAAGTGCGGTCGCTCAGCACCAAGAGCATAACTGCCTGAGGACCAGGAAAACCCATCCAGGAATTATTAAGGTAAGAGAAGTTTCCCCTCTGCAGGGGAAAAAACTCACACCTGGGAAGGGAACCTCCCTCGGAAGGGAAGTTACCTACCCCTGGAGGCGAACCTCCTTAGCATTCTAAGATGAAATAAAGAGCTGACAGTTGTCACGGGAGAACTTCTAAGAGAAGGGATCACGCCCATGACGATGTCCTAGAGAGACGGCAGCAACAGCAGACTCCCCAGGCACAAAAAGGACAGCTCTGCTTCGTTGGCACACTTTAGGCAAACGAAGAAAAACTGCATCATTAACTGGGAAAAATTAGTTAACAGAAATTCGCCCGGGAGGAACTCCGAAGAGAAACCCCGAGGGAATAGAAACATAAGAATTACAAATTGAGTATGCGCCCTCCTCCCCCACTGACATTCACGGGAGAAGGGAGAGGGCGGAGAACTGTAACAAAAACAGAATTATAACAGAATTATAATTATGTAATTCATCTAAGAATGTTCACAAATAGTAAGAACCCCTGACCCCCAAAGGGAAGTATTCTCCCAGAATGCTGACATGTTAAAAAAATACAATTAGATTTCATTGAAAATAATTGAGACAAATAAACGGAAAAGCAACCCAACCCGCACAGGAAAGAAGCTTCCGTAATAGTACGTAGTAGTAGTAAAAGCTGAACGACCTCCAGTAGAGAGAGAGACCGTAGTCAATCTAAACTCCCACATTCCCTTCGCTGAAAATCCAAGTTCCCCGTAGGAAAGGAGGAACAGCGAAGAAAACAGATAAATGAAGAAAGTCCAGCGATGACGATTCCCCAAGGCGGCCAAATATCGGAAGCCGAAGGAACGACCGAAGGACCAAGGGAGAGGCCGCACCCCATGAAGTGAAACCGTGGTGACCTGGCACTACGCCGGTGACGATGTCGTTCACTACACACACAGCACAAACACTGAAAAGGAAACTTACTATATATCTATACACAAATATATACATAAACATAAAGAATGTTTACATATATATTAAGTATAAGAAAAAGTAAGTAAAAGACAAAAAGCATTAATGGCTGTCAAAGTGAGGGTGGGAGCAGACACGTCTGCTCATCACCCGAGCCAAAAGCAAAGTGAACTAGTTCACCGGTGTGTGAGGGGGGAGGGGTAGCTTGCTACCCCCTCGCTAACTAGCGAGGGGGTAGTAAACCCTCGTTAAAATTCTAATGGCTCGTCATTTCAGCTATGCCGAAAGTAATACCCTATTTAAATAGCGTGGTTAGTATTTCGGTTACGGAACAAATCAATTTTTGTGGATTTTCTCCCATGTTCTTGTCTCAATTGTTATACATATCATAAAGATTGTTTTGCATTATTGTGATAACATCCAAAGAGTAATGAAGTACTACCAGGATCACAGTGTTATTAAAAGTGGAGGTGATACTATTTGCCCCACCTTTGGTACTAAGTGCTGACTTAATATTAACAAAAAACACATTTCGTTGTGACAGAAGGCATGTTATATTGAAAAAAAAAAAAAAAAAAGTAAAAAAAGGTGTAGTTTTTACTTACGGTACCCATTTTTAAAGGAACTTGGTTTGAAAAGTTTCATTTAGATATAGAATATAATTTATTACTTGTATATACAGTAATTATATTGGTGTTATATTCAGTTATAAAGTTGTTGAAAATTAATTAATAATTTTTCACAAAACTATAAATGATTGGTACTCATTAATTAGTGAGGTTATTGTGCATTGGATATTAAGTCGGAAAGGTGCAGCTCATTTCGTGACCCCCCCCCCCCCCCATTAGGTAAGGATACGGCTACTAGATTAGGTTAGGTTAGGTTAGAAAGTTTTCTTAGGTTAACTGGTGGCCTTTTTTATTGCTAATCCTACATGTGTGATTATTCGTATGTAAAAACAGATTCTTTAATTCATTCCCCACCCAAACCCTAAAAGAAAGAAAGAAAAAAAAAAAAAAAAAACGAGGTCAGCTTTAGATAAAGCAATAATTGATTCATCAGAAAAAAAAATTATCAAAATTATTATTGGCAGAGCTATTGTATAGAATTACCCATAAAACTAGCTTATTATCATATTTTATACCAAAATAAACAGTAACTTCCTCATAAAAAAATTTGCGTTGACAAGAAATTAAAAAGTTTACACATCCCAAAGAACTACAGTACATTCACCCCACTCCTCCAATTAACTTCAGATTTCTTAACCATTAGAATGTGGTTGCTATTACTAATTACCTTCCAAATGACCAATCAGCATCATTTTCATTATCACATGATTGTTTTGGTCACTCACCTACCTTTACTTCTACCGAGATGCTACCTCCATTCTTAAAAGGTTCCTTTGAGTTTCTTGCTTGAGAAGGAGGTTTTGGTTACCATCAATCTTCCTTGTAGGTAAGGAAATGCATCTTAGATTAGGTTAATTGGGCAATTTGGTATACTGTACAGTATATTCGCAACTTCAACTCATATTATTCTGACCTTAGGTACTTAAGGCTACTTATACAATCTTGTTCTTTCCAATCAATTTTATTCCATACAACTTTTCCCAGAAAGAAATGTTGCATAGAAAAACTAATATACCCTTAACAATGATTCCAATAGCAGTACACCAGGGTTGTGGGTTGAAAGGGAGTAAACCATTCCAAGAGCACAAACATCTACGTCAGGTTAGATGGGGACATCTTAGGTTAGTACATATTGTCATCATAAGTCTTCATGTAAAAAGAGATTACAGTACTGTTGTTGAGCTTCATCATTAAAGTAAAATTAGGTAAATCATTTATTTTACAAGACGACGAACTGTTTCTAAGTTCACTAGAAACAGCAAGATTGCAAAAATAAAAAATACCTAGAGTCATATACATGCCAGGTGAAATTGGAAATATTTAGGATACCGGGAGTTTTGGTTAGGTCGTATCCCAGTGTTTGCTTCCCTTGTGAAATATTACATATAATGCATTCCTTCTTGTGTTATGGTTAGCTTTGTAGCTTCAAAAATACAGCTTTCTGCCTATCACTGACACATAGATAAACTCTCCAAAAAAAAACACACTAGTAACATGACAAATTCGAAGATAATTTGTATTTTTCCTAACCATACAAACCTTAGCTATTTACAAAGGGTTATTACTTTTAGCGTAGCTGAAATGGCGAGCCATTAGAATTTAACGAGGGTGTATTACCCCCGCGCTAGTTAGCGGGGGGGTAGGGGAGTGGTAGCTAGCTACCCCTCCTCCCCCTCACACACAGGTGAATACTCACTTTCACTTAGAGGTAGGACTTGTCTTGGGGGACAGGGCTGGCGGGCAAATATGTGTAAATAGCTAAGGTTTGTATGGTTAGGAAAAATACAAATTATCTTCGAATTTGTCATTTGTTCCGTAACCGAAATACAAACCACGCTATTTACAAAGGGTGACTTATCCCTTAGGAAGGGTGGAAAGTCCCCAGCCATACTGGCTTTGGCTTTACCCGGGGACTCAGAATCCGAGTGAGTCGCACTCGAGAAAAGGAGTCCCTGCACCTCACAAGTTCCTTGCACCGCAAGGAACCATGTGGCCTACGTAAGCTTGTGTGTGAAGGAAGAAGTGTGACCCGTCCTAGGCAGTTGACCTGGAGTTCCAGAAGGAACTCTGGGTTAGGACGTTCCCAATACCACCTCGTCAGGGTATGGGGGACGCGACAGTATTGACTCAATACTCGGAACACAAGGAAGCATGGTTTACCTGCAGAGGTTCGAGGTCAGCTATGCAGAGACCAGGATGCTGCTTCCCCGTAGAGGGGATGATGAAGAAAGAAGTAAGGGCCAGACATACTTCTTTCGTTCATGCAGACTAAAACCTGATAACAATGCCCTCAACCTTCTGCTACCTGTCCAAAAAGGAGCCTGAGGTTAGACCAGCTGTTGTGTAGCCACCACAGAGCGATAGAAAACGTATCGAGACTCCTGTGGGTCACGCCCTGCAGGAAGCGGGCTGCGAAGGTCATCAGACGCTTCCAGACTCCAGCTTGTAGCACCTGCGTCACAGAGTAGTATTACTCGAAGGCGAGGGACGTTGCGATGTATCCAACATCGTGCTGTAGGGCGACGTGACGGGGGAGGGTCTGAAGACAGGTCGAGATGAATGTCCTTGAGTCCGGGCTGAAGAGGTATACTGGTGACTCTCCCCCCATGTCCTCCTTGTGTTCCCAAATCGGCTGCAACTGAGGCCAAACTGCAGCTGTTCCCAGCGCTAACCTCTCGATTCCTGTACTGGCAAGAAAGAGAAGGTCTTGGGACATCAGACACAGAATGGAGACTCAAAATCTTGAATGAATCGGACCGAAGGGTCGGGACCCTCAGATTCTGAGTCTAGCCAACAACTCAGGAGCGAGCCTGAATGTTGCCTTCCCCTCTTCCTTAGAAAGGGGGGGAGTAGTAAGAGACCAAGAAGATTGCTTACACACTGGCCGTGGCCAGAGTGAGCAGAAGACCCAAGGCGGAATACAATCCGAGGCCTGTCGTAAAAGGGTCTTGAGAAGATCTCTTAAAGGACTAAAAGTCCGAGCCATGCTCCAAGTTGGAGGTCTTCCTCCGACTAGGGCAGGGACGATCGTAGCTTCGCATGAGCGAGGATAGATCCAGCGGGCAGGAGAAAGTTATTCCTTTAAGCCTGAAGGTCAGGGAAAGGCTGAGCGACAGGCTTCATTGCCAAGAGCGGAAAGGAGTTTCCTCCCGCCGAAAGGCAATAAGACCGTTATTGCTGGAGAAGAGGCCTCACGGGAAGAGGTATATCTCCCACGGCACCAACCACCTTAGACTCTTCACTTTGCCTGGGAGACCCCTGTGGATGACTATCGCAGATGACGCGACCTCCGTACCGCGACTGTAGCGGGTTGTCTCTTCTAGAGGAGGAAGCGTAGTGTCTCCAGGCATGAAGCCGAAGCGACGCCCCGGTTCGGGAGAGATGTCGCAGTGTGGTTGCTTGAGTAGTCTGCGCCGTGGGAGAAGCTCTCCCGGGAGTTCCGTCAGGGGAAGCAGAGGGTCCAGAAACCGTTCTGCGCATAGTCCCAGTGGAGCTCTCCCATTGAAAGGTTGACAGACAACCTGGTTTTGTTGAGACCCATTGTCCGCAGACAAAAAGGAGGGAAGACGCAGGCGTCGAAGTTGTCCCACCATCACCGGAATGCATCTTGCCAGAGTCTCGGGGTCTGAGACTGGGGGGAAAACTAGCGGAAGCTTGAGGTTCCAAGCCGTCGCGATCAGGTCCCCCAGACCAGCACTTGCTGGTTACCCAAGGTCAAAGACCCCTAGGTACACTCTCTCTATGAGGCTCTGCTCGGATAGTCTGAGAGAAACATTCCCCTGCCTGGAATGAGAGAGCCGATGGTGGAATTGAGAGAATCTCAATCATCCCGGTATCTCTACTGCAAGATGTGAAGGTGTAAAAATGCGTCCCCTGCTGGTTAGCATGAAGTCGACACGCAACGGGGCGACTTGGCAGGAGCGGTAGGATCTGAAGAGGGGCCAGACTAAGGCCCTTAAGCCTGCCTGAATGATGGAGAGGTATCCTTCAGGTCTTGACCATAGGCCTGGACCGGAACATGCCCCCCCCCCCTTTCCTTTGACGAGTCCGAGAACCGCATCAAGAATGTGGGGAAAGGACGAGAATATCCACTACCATCAAGAGGCTCCATAGGTCAACACCCATTGCAGGTTTAATAGTTCCGCTGGTCCCATAGGGCCAGGGAGTCCGGTTAAACATTGCCTGAAGCCACCGGAACTTGGATCGCCCCACATGGAACTTATCCTGAGGCGACCGTTCGGACTATAAACGGGTCAATGAGGAAAGAAGAACTAGGAAACGTTCCAAGGTAGGACTGAAAACTCTGCTTGACTGAGAACAGGTACTGCGACTCTCCTCAGTCTTGCCACAGTCAACCGAAAGGAAGGCTCGGAGGATGTGGTAACAGAATCTGGCGTCCCCAGGTGGTCACCCATCCAAGTACCAACGTTGCTTAACCTCGCTGGACGGACGAGAAGCGGGGTTTCCAACGTGGTAAGGCGGTTGACTCAATATCATGGCCAGATACTCCAGATGTTGAGGCAGAGGAAGAGAAGGCTCCAAGCAAAATACCATGAGCCCACACTCATGGTCAGCATTCGGAAGCTTTTCCCGGCGCTGAAGAAGGTCGAAACCCGAGCCTACCGGAGTTGACCAGCCCTCCAAACAGCAGAGGAGGCGGAAGTCTGCACCTGAGCGGCCAAGAGGAAGGCAGGAAGAGTTCTCTGGGGAAACAAACCTGCTATGCCACGGCGGGATAGCCACACTGCATCATAAGCAGGAATACTTGCAGTTTAGGCTGAATTCGACGAGCACCCTGGAAGATGGATGGAATGGAAACTGAAAGTACCCGTCCTTCCGATCCAGGGTTAAAGGAGTCCTGTCGCCTCGTTACCAGTCTGATCGATTCTGCTGGTCTACGCTGGCCGAAGTTTGTTCGACAAACTTGATCAGGGCTGAGAGGTCGACTATGGACATCCCCTCTCAGATCCTTCCTTACAAGAAAGGATCGACTGAGGGGGCCGGGGCTGAAGCCGTCGATGATCCTAAGGAAGACCTTCGCCTAAGGTATGGATCATTCTGCCCAACCGGGCAACTCTGCTGATGCTATGGCATAGAGGTTCAGAGACACTGAATTCGCTGACAGAGACGGCAGGCGCGATATCCTTGGCTACTCACAGAGATTGTGCGGGAATGGGCATCGGGAAGCTGTCATTCGGATGAGTAACCTTAAGCATCCTCCCAGCGAAAAAACCTGCAATCCTAGAGTTCGTGAACTCCTTTTAGGACTATGCCCCCCCCGGGGGAGTCTCCCGTGCCATCTGTTCCTGACAGGAGGAAACTGCAATTGGACACCTTGTCCCAGTTGTCGTAGCCGATAACTTAGGCCGACGTGGTTGAAAGAAAAGGGAGCTGGAGCCCTGCAGAGTCAGGAAGAAAGCGCCTTGGAGGAGTGAAACCGGAAGTCGATTTACTCCGCACAGCAGATGTCTAAGTCTCTGTCCTTGGGCAAAGACAAAACTCTTCTCAAGGATGGAAGGGTGTCTGAGGTCGTTGACCTCCACAGATGAGACACCCGAAGGAAGCCTTCAGTCAGCGCGTCCAGATGGTACAACATCGAGCTTGTCCGCAAGTAGATACTTAACGACGAAAGGCCAAGGTGCCTGAGCTTGAGAGGAGGAAAGTACCCTTGATCTTCCTGTAGCTTCCTTGAACCAAACCTCGGGCCGTAACCGAGGAGGGAAAGAACCTGGTAAGCTCCCAGAGGAAGAGGTAAGCAGTCATCCCTTGTCCGATGGAGAAATCTTGAACGGAAAGCCCCCCCGCCAAAAATCCTTCCAGGGCGGGAGAAGGAGAGAGTACTCGTGCAGGAGAGGGGACCCTCGAGACCGACCTCTTGGGAACCAACTTCGCCCTGGGGGAAGTCACCACGAAGTCCACTCCTCTCTTTCTCTTCAGCGTAGGAGAGACAGCCGCTGGTTTGTTACCCTGGCCGGTGAGTGCTGGTTTCATAACCCTCATTAACGCCCGTGCCAGCGGATCAAACCATGTCTGCTGCTCCAAGGACACAGAGTCCGAAATCCTCACTAAGGTGAAAGGGATCGGGCGATCCTTTGGAGAGGACACGACGGTTCCTGCCTGAAAAGAAGGTGGGAAGAATGCTGTACTGACCTGTCTTCGTCCTGCACTACCAACCTGTGCTTGGATGGAGGTGATCCCGAGTGCCGCCTAGGAGCACGCGTCCCTGCTGCTACCACCGGCTGTGGAATTCGCCGCGAACTATGGTCGCGCGAGGGCGAACGGTCGCGCAAAGGCGAATGGTCGCGCGGGCGCGCAGGCGAGCGATCGCGCGGGGCGCGCAGGCGAGCGATCGCGCGGGCGCGCAGGCGAGCGATCGCGCGGGCGCGCAGGCGAGCGATCGCGCGGGTGCGCAGGCGAGCAATCGCGCGGGCGCGCCGAGGGATCGTGCTGCCGCGTAGGTGAAGAAGATCGCTGGCGGTAAGCGATGGCGAGCAGCATGTGTAGGTGAATGATCGCGTGATAGGGTGCGATGGTGATCAGCATCCGCAAGAGGGCGAGCGTTCAGGGTTGTGCGATGAGGAGCAGCATGCGTAAGCGGGCAATCGTGCAGGGTTGTGCGATGGCGAGCAGCATGCGCAGGTGAATGATGGCGTGAAAGGGTGCGATGGTGATCAGCATCTGCAGGAGGGCGATCGTTCAGGGTGGTGCGATGAGGAGCAGCATGCGTAAGCGGCCAATCGTTCAGGGTTGTGCGATGGCGAGCAGCATGCGCAGGTGAATGATCGCGTGAAAGGGTGCGATGGTGATCAGCATCCGCAAGAGGGCGATCGTTCAGGGTTGTGCGATGAGGAGCAGCATGCGTAAGCGGGCAATCGTTCAGGGTTGTGCGATGGCGAGCAGCATGCGCAGGTGAATGATCGCGTGAAAGGGTGCGATGGTGATCAGCATCTGCAGGAGGGCGATCGTTCAGGGTGGTGCGATGAGGAGCAGCATGCGTCAGCGGGCAATCGTTCAGGGTTGTGCGATGGCGAGCAGCATGCGCAGGTAAATGATCGCGTGAAAGGGTGCGATGGTGATCAGCATCCGCATGAGGGCGATCGTTCAGGATTGTGCGATGAGGAGCAGCATGCGTAAGCGGGCGATCATGCAGGGTCATGCGATCAGCATCCGCAGTTGAGGGTTGCGCGATGGCGATCAGCATCCGCAGTTGAGGGTCGCGCGATGGCGATCAGCATCCGCAGTTGAGGGTCGCGCGATGGCGATCAGCATCCGCAGTTGAGGGTCGCGCGATGGCGATCAGCATCCGCAGTTGAGGGTCGCGCGATGGCGATCAGCATCCGCAGTTGAGGGTCGCGCGATGGCGATCAGCATCTGCAGTTGAGGGTCGCGCGATGGCGATCAGCATCCGCAGTTGAGCTAGTAGCTGGCGAACCATGTTCCTTCAGAAGTGTTGGAGAACGTTGGCGTGCCAGCTGTAACACACGTGGGCGATCCGGAGATCGCTGGCGAGCTGATGAGCTGACGATCGCTGGCGAGCTGATGATCGCTGACGAGCTGATGATCGCTGACGAGCTGATGATCGCTGACGAGCAGAAGGCTACGCGTGGAAGCCTGCGCAAAGAAGAAGAGTCCTTGACCCCGACCTGAACCGAAGTTCTAGATCGCGAGGGCGAACGTGGGCGCACAGGGCACGTAACAGGAACCGCAGGGAAGATCATCTTGAAAGCGCTGACGAACAGGAGAGCGCTGACGAACAGGAGAGCGCTGACGAACAGAAGGGCGCGCAGGGAAACCCTGACACGCAAGGGAAGAACCCCCGTGGGGGCAACCCTTTGCCCCGAAGGGATCGTTGTCCGCCGGGAGACTGATGTCCGTCGGAAGACCGCTGTCCGTCGGGAAGACCGTTGTCCGTCGGGAAGACCGTTGCCCGTCGGAAGACGAGATTAGACTGCTGTCCATCTGCACCAAGACGGAAGATCGAGAAAAAGAAGTTGTAGGCTGCAAACGGAGATTCAAAAAGGCGCCTCAAGCACCCTTATAGGGAGATGAGAGGCCCTTACGACGAGGCCTTACGGCGAGGGAGGCCAACAGCAACAGCAACAGAAGAAACCTCCGAAGAGGAGTCTCTATGAGTGTACTCTCTCCCGAACGAAAGAGAAACACTTCGTGGAAGAGACTGGTCAGCCAGTGACCTAAAAGGGGCAATCCTCCGAAGAGGAGCTCCTGCAGTTGCCCAGCCCCATGAGCGACACTGCAGGTGCGACCGCTCAGCACCAAGAGCATAGTCGCACGAAAAAAAGGCAAGAGAAGAACCCCCCAAAAGAGGAAAAGCTCAAGCCTGGACAGGAAAAAAACTTCCCTCGGAAGGAAAGTTATCCGCCCAAGGAGGCAAGCCTCCTGACTGTTCTAAAATGAACTGGAGAGCTGTCCGTCGACACGGGAGTACTACCAGTAGAAGGAGACACGCCCCTGACGACAATACAAGGGGGGAGGCAGCAACAGCCGAATCCCCAGGACTCAACCAGACAGCTCACACCGTTGCTATATTACAGAAACGAACTAGATCGGTAACTGTAAAAAAATAAAACAAATAATATTAGTACACATTCATTCCCCCGGGAAGGCTCCGAAGAGGAATCCCGAGGAAAAGGAACAAGAATTACACAACAGGCACGTGCCCTCACAACCACTTACACTCGCGGAAGGAGAGCTGTAACCAAAACAGAATTATAACAATTATAATTATGTAACTATGTAATTATGTAATTTAAAAATGAATGAACACTAAGGAAAAAACAAAAACCCCGAAAGGAATCGTTCTACAAGCTGAAAAATTAACAACTACAATTAGATTCATAAACTAATTGAGACAAAATGTACGGCGTAGCAACCCCACCCACACGGGAAGGAAGCTACAAGGGCGTAGTAAAACATAGTAAAAGGGTGAACGACCTCAAGAGAGAGAGAGAGAGAAAGACCGAAGTCAAACTCGATCGCAACCCATAAAATTAGGCCGTGGTGGCCTAACTGCCGAGGCCTCCACGTAGATATCTTACACTACACACACACATCTGAAAAGGAAACTTACTTATTTCTATACTCAAATATATATACAAACATGAAAACATGTTTACATATATACTGAGTAAAAGAAAAGTAAGCGATTAAGTAAAGACAAAACAGACAATGGCTGCCAAGCGAGGACCAAGACAGAGACGTCTGTCACAGTCCGAGCCAAAAGTGAAAGTGAGTATTCACCTGTGTGTGAGGGGGAGGAGGGGTAGCTAGCTACCACTCCCCTACCCCCCCGCTAACTAGCGCGGGGGTAATACACCCTCGTTAAATTCTAATGGCTCGCCATTTCAGCTACGCTAAAAGTAATAACCCTTTGTAAATAGCGTGGTTTGTATTTCGGTTACGGAACAAACTTATTTTCTCAGAATGGTTTATTGATTACATATGCAACTTTACCCTTAATTATTATAATATAAAGTTTTAACATCTGTACTTAGCCTACGTACTATAAAAGTGAACCATCCATGGAACTACCTGAGTGCATCCAAGTTGGCAGATGGAAACTCTGCATACAAAGTACACTAAGTTAAAAGTCTTGGTTATTGATTCCATTTAGATTGTACTAGCGTTTCATTGGTGTTAGGAAATTTGAAACTATCATTTGTATGGGTCATATGTTTGAGTTAATTATTTGAAAGCACAACCTTACTCTTCTTGGGTCTATTTGATCCCACATAGGTAAAATTATAAAATAAGGAAATACATTTCCAATAGAAAAAACAACTTTTCCTACAGCAAATATTGTGCTTTCAACGACGTTGACGTTTATTTCCCCCGCAAATAAACCATTCTCCCCACCCCATTCCTGATGAACACAGATGGGAAGCTGGGGCTTTGCATGGGCAAAAACAGAAAAAATACATGATTATTTAACATTTTCGAGAATTGCAAAAGGGTACAGAAGCTAACAAACCCACCTAACCTAACCTAGTAGTTCCCAAGTCACAGACCTTATTTTGAGAACAAGCCCCCGGGCCACCCTTCCCCAGTCACAGACCAAGCCAGCTGAGCAAGCAGTGGAGAGCCTTCCTCTCAGATCAAAAACCTAAACACGTTACAGACCTATCCGGGGGGCAAGCACCCAGACACCCCTTCCACAGTCACAAACCTGACCTCTCTTACCAGGTCACAGACCTAGCAAGGGGGTAAGCCGCCCAGAACTTACGGTTAATGTCTAAGAGAGGGCCGCATGAAGATATCACTGATATTCAATTTATTTTTACTAGAATATGTAGGAATGTATGTCTATAATGGTATACCAGTGAGATAATTTAGTGAAAATCAATAAGTCGAAATATCGACGATCAAACTCACGCTACTCTTGTCTTCCTCTCAGAATTTTCTAAGTCTGTTGTTATTGTTAACTGTGTCTTATTTTTGCTCAAATGAGCCCTGTAACCACTATAATCCGCAGACAAACTAGTCCACTATGACGTCTTCACGTTTGGCCAATCACAGTGCGACAATACATTTTCTTTCCCAATGACGTCTTCACGTTTGGCCAATCACAGTGCGACAATAAATTTTCTTACCCATCACAGTGCGACAATACATTTTCTTACCCAGCCATTTTATTTCGTTCCTAGACATCGAGGCCGTAGCAAGCACGTCATCTGATATTGCACAAGAAGTTGAAATTCCATTTTCTTGTCCTGACTGTTTCCTATGTTACAATGAAATTGTTCTGACTTATTCGGGGTTATATTGAAAAACTAGTGGATTTGTGCCAGAGACACAATTTAATTTTACAAAATAAGAATTGTCCTGCATGTCAGGGAACCTTCGCAACGGCTTCACGTCTTCCCCAAAGCAGCAGCACATCTTTATCAACAGGTTAAGGTAAGCTTCATTAATTTATGGAGTATATTATAAAGGTGATAGTATAACGATGTATACAGCAGTACCATCACTTTGGATTTGGTTTGATGGATGTGTTAGGTAGTGTCCTTAAGGGGGGGGGGTCGCAGGGGGGGCGAAGCCCCCCCCCCCCTGGTAGGGGTACAGGGCTATTAGGCTAGGTTAGGTGGGTGTATTAGGTTCGGTGGTGGCCTGAAAATCACTGTGGCCTTAAGGGGGGGTCGCAGGGGGGGGAAGCCCCCCCGGTAGGCCTAGGTAGGGGTACAGGCCCACCAGGGTAGGTTAGTTGGTTGTATTAGGTTCGGTAGTGCCCCGGAAAATCACTTTTCTCATCCTCCCCCCACCCAAAAACCCCACTTACCACTGGGGTCCCCCATAATTGTAGTAGTAGGTTTATGCTTACATTTTGTGTGTAAGAGTTAAGTCGTAGTTTCTTTTTTATTAATTTCCTCATGTTTCTATGCACTGTGCAACAATAATCTGGTTGTTTTTTGCCGTTTTTCGTCGTTAATACTTGAAAAACGGGTGGGGCCTTCTCCTAGACATTTACCGAACTTACTTCCCAGGTCATGAGCCTGAACAGATTACATACCTAACCTGGGGCAAGCCCTGAACCCTACTTCCCAGGTCACAAACCTAACCCGCCCCCCTTTCCCAGATACCAGACCTAGCCAAGGGATAAGCCTCCCAGACCCCTCTTCTAAGGTCGCAAACTATAAATCACAAATAATTCCTTACCTTATATTTGACACCTACGTCTCTTTTTTTTTATCTTAGCGATCTTCACAGTCGTTATAATAAATAATGTGTTGGTCTTCAATATTAGAGAACTAAGAATCATCCTTGGGACACTTTGCAAACAGGCCCAGATAGGTGTGGTAAGTAATATGCAAACAGAAGTTAAATAAATATTCGGGGGAATAGGATGGCAATATTTTGAGTAATTTTTCGTGGATTTCTTATGCGTCCAATGGAATAATGTAGAGAAAAAATTATTACTTTTCTCTTTATCTATCGATTCGTAGTATACTTCCCCACAAAAACACCACCAGTTCTCGCTGGGTGGCCCCCATTACTGTGGGATATATAGGGGTATATCTTATTAACTATTTATTTTCAACCATAATGATGGTAATTTTCGAAAAAACAGGAGTTTTTCTATACAAAATCGCATTTATTTATTAGTAAAGCTTTTCTGTGTTTTTCTATAATACACCCACAAGCTCCTGTTTGACAGATTATAGTCTATACTTGCATTTATGTTGTCAAAGCTTGTCCCACGCCATACATGCACATGTATCTATACACATATATATAGCAGAATTAATATGTAAACACTATGATTGAATTAATATGCAAACACTTACCTGCTTAAAACTAATAAGCTAAGCCTCTGGTCTGGGTATACAGCAGAATCCGATGCACAGTGGCCTAATAGGCCTACAGTACAGGAGGGCAAAGGTGAAACTTCCGTATCACTTTTAAACAATATCGATTAAGATAATTTTAGTACATCCACAAAAATGTAAACTTCCCGAACAGTAACACTAAGGAACTGATTCTGTACGAATGCCATAACGAAACCGAAATATATGAGCCTTTGGAAAGAAAATGTGATGTAAGCTTACTTAAACATTCGTGAAAGTCACACTGATTGTGACAGTGACACTGTAACAAAGCACAAGTGCATCCACGAAGAATGTATCTCTTACTACAATAGCTTATTATTAATCATATACCATATAAATACATTCGTATATATTTAAAATCTTAAATATTGAATCAAACTATTATAATACACTGATACATCGACTTCATGATGATGTCCATGTATCTTCTTAAGTGCAAAGCAACCCATTTAACGTATCTCAACGAAAAAAGAAAACACATTACAATTATAACACAACTCGTTTACATAAATCCTTCATGTTACAAAATGTTAATTATTCACAATACATTTATCTCATGCGCGAGCAGCAGTTAGCCTATACATGAATAAGGTATAAATATGTTCATCATCATGATCATCCTCTCCTCCTACGCCTATTGACGCAAAGGGCCTCTGTTTGATTGCGCCAGTCGTGAGCTTTTAAATCAACATTTATCCTTTCATCTACTACTTCACGCTCCATAGTACTCAGCCATGTGTGTCTGGGTCTTCCAACTCTTCTAGTGCCTTGTGGAGGTTAGTTAAAAGTTTGGTGAACTAAAATCTCTCTTGGGGAGTGTGATGAGCATGACCCAAACCATCTCCATCTACCCTCACCATGATCTCTCATCCAATTAAGGCACTCGAGTAATCTCTCTTATAGTTTCATTTCTAGTCCTGTCCTGCTATTTAACTACCAATATTTTTTTTAAGGGTTTTGTTCTCAAATCTAAGAAATCTGCTGGCTATGATTTTATTGTCATACCATGACTCATGTCCATGCAGCAACACCAATCTCACTAAATTGGTTTATAGCGTGATTTTTATATGTAATTTCGGAGTTTTCTATTTCTAATTTTAACTTAACCTTGTCGTTGCATGAATTATTTTTTTTCAATCTTTCACTAAACGCTAATTGTAAAGAATCTGTATTAGAGATCATGGTTCCTAATTATTTAAATGATTCTACCTCATTAATCCTTTCTCCTTCCAATGGTAATTCATCTTCCATTACATTATTTCGTTTTCATCATCTGTGTTTTTCTTTTATTTATCTTGATTCCAACCTTATGTGATATTTCTTGCATATTGCACTGAAATTGTGTAATCTATGTACATTTTCAAGGTGTAAATTATCTGGTCTGCTGTGATGGTTGGTTTTCAATATTAGAAAAATTTAGTCGAGATGGTGTACAGTATATCAAAAGAATAATTATTCTAAAGCACTTTATTACACCTAACAGTGATTGATTGAGTAAGCACTTTATTACACCTGACAGTGAACAGAGGTATATATATATATATATATATATATATATATATATATATATATATATATATATATATATATATATATATATATATGTGTGTGTGTGTGTGTGTGTGTGTGTGCGTGTGTGTGTATATATATATATATATATATATATATATATATATATATATATATATATATATATATATATATATATATATATATTTAACCATTTAGTCACTTTTGCAATTATTCAAATTTATAACGATACAAATCCTATAATGATTCAAAATGCATATAATACTTTCCTTATCAAGTATGTTACAACGATTGCGCTTAGTTTTTTTATGTTCACCAAACCCCATAAATTATGCAGGCCTACCACGTAAAGTAAAATATCACAGAAGTTGAAGAATTCAGTGATGTATATCTATTTCGAACCTTTATCTATAGGTAAAACAATATTTGAAACAAAATATAATCCCGTCTCTTAAAAGGTAACAATTATAGATTTCTTTTTAACACAGTCCTTTTATTTTTTTTTATGAAAGATATGTCTAAAAATTTAGCCCGTTTTTACAAATTAAATATCACCGTCAGTAATAGATGCCATTCACAGAAAGGAGCCAGGTAATCTGGTTATGAAAAAGGAAGATACAAGAGACTATAGATATTTCTTGCCATTATTCATTGAGATTTCTCTCTAACTGGCATCCTCCGTTATTGCTTTTGCTGCAATCTATAGTCTATCTACCATGATGGTGCTTTAAAGATATGCAATGTAGAATAATTTCACACTTTAGTATCTTTGACTTTTGCAGTTTTCTTTGCACTATTGCATACACTTTCGCAATATAAGCCGTAACCCATTACAATAGTGTATATAAAAAATGGTTTCCATCTGAAATAGATAAGAGGAGCTTTATATTTCATGGATATTTCTTTTTACAGAAGTCGGATATGAGAAAATCTTTGATGATTGGGCCACCCAAAGGCTTGTCTTAAACTCTATATCTATCAACGGACATTCTTCATAAATGGGAATCCCAGTCGCCTAGATATCTGTTAGTCAGAGCTGTTAGTTTAACTTTACACTAATATAACTGTATCTGGTTGTTTAATTCGTCGAAGAGATAATAAATTGTATAAAGTTCAGTATTTCTAAATTGCTGTGTGCTAGTTTTCTATCTAACTACAACTGCACTTATTCCATAGAAAATTAGATATCAAACTTATCTCTTTAATATTACAAGAAAACTTTAGTCATACATAGTATGATAGTTTTGCCGATATTTTTAATGGTAAATCCTTTGTATATAAGAGACAGAAATAGTAAAAATGTAATTCTGAAGCAATGAATGAATAAAAATAATGCATCTTTCATAATTATTATGTGTAAGCAATATCTTTCACAGGCAATCCCAATCTTAGAAGTACCCTTTATTTTCATAACCAGTGTGATATTTATCTTATAGTTCTGACAGCAATGATTATATTAGAATTCTTTGCCGAAATTTGACAGGCTCATTAAACTAGAACTATAGTTAAAGAAAAGATGTTGGAACATATGTGTTTCATACCAAATGCGTATGCAAATATTATCAGCACTCTCAGAGTGTAACATTCCAGCTGCAAGAAGATTAAGGTTTGATTGTCACCCCTGGGTCCCAGAAATCAACCGTACATTCATATGATCAGCGTCCAAGGTACCTCTCCTCCCAAGCTACGATCAGGGGATCCAGGCAGTGCCTGCTAATGACTTATTAGGCAACCATATAGACACTCAAAACTCCATTTCTATCTCATAAAGACAGTGAGGTTACGAACGTTGCAGGAAACTATCGGACTTGAGCTTTGCTTGATTTCTCGACTCATTTTCCAAACTGTCACTTGCTGGCTTTCAATATCCGTGATATTTTCACAAATTTAGTTTTATCTCACTGAATTTGCATCATTTTAAAATTTGGGTCACTGTTTTGTCCGTTGCTTTTGTATCTCGGTTCCACTATAAACTTTTGCTCTTAGAAATGTCCCCCCATTGAATTACTGTATATTTACACCGTGCCAGACTTGATAAGTACTTGATCTGTTAATCAACTTGTTCATGAGTTGTTTTTTTTCTTTTTTCGACCTTTCGACTTTCTTTCTTAAATGTAAGTATATGCTTGCGCAGATAGCATTTACTTGTACACTGTTTCATATTTGATCTTTTAACAGATTTTAATTTGGTTGTCCCTTTCTTTCATTAAAGCTGTTGTTGGTAGTTATTTGACTCTCAGTGAATGACTCACGTTGTTCTTCAGGTATTGGCACGACCAACTGACCAAAAGACAAATTTAGGTAAGTGATGTGATTAAATAGTAGAAGAACCTCAATAATACTTACTCACGTGACTAATTCACAAAGAGAAAAATGCATCGCTTGTCAAAACAGAGGAGCAAATAGATAATGTTAATTTGCAACCGAAGCGAGCCCTGGTGGAGCAAAGACACCGCTAAGAAACATTCCATAGAAAACTCCGGTTTTCCTTGGGACAAATATTAGTGTCAACAAGCTTTTGAAGAAGAGCGGTCCTCTTCTGTGGATAGACCGCTGATCTTCAGATGGTAAAACTGGCATCCATATTAATCTGAAGGGTCCATGTGGGACCCATTTCTTCAAAAACTTCAAACTCTCTTGGCTTCATGTTGAAATATAAAAAAAAATCATACTTTTATCGCACATTGTAATCGTTTGAATTCCATACCAAGAAATTATGCTTAGATAATGAAACAGGGATTGGCTTAAAAGTGTGTCTTTTTATTTCTAATTTTTTATAATTTGTACAAAATCATAAAACCCTAAAGCACCAATTTCCCCCAAATACTCTGCATTGTGCAACGGCAATAATACGTGATTATTAAAAGAAAAAAAGAAAAAAAACAAGAAATTAAAATCTATTGTTAATAGATCCTAACACGAGCTATAACTCTAAGGATACAGAAATGTCAAAAACCACAATGCCATTCGATAAAAAAGCAGCCAAAATTAAGAATCGGTTAAACTTTTTGCACATAAAATATTATAGGTTATTGTGATAGTAAATTGACTATCTCCATTATTTGCCTATTTCTTCAGCTTTCAGTATCCTTTACCATTTAGTCACTGAGTCCTATTCCAAAATTGACAAAGGTGATTAGTGTATAGATCTTGTTGACTGAAGAAGAAGTAAATTTAAGGTTTTATTTTCGTTTTTACAAATAGGTCTAACAAAGATTCTTTACCATAATCTACAAACTTATCCTGCCTAATAATTTAGGAAGAAGATTATTTACTACTCTTTTATAGGAATAGATTGAGGGACATATAGACATTGTATAAAATACTAAATCTACATCAGCTTTTATGAGGTAATGAAATTCAAGTTTCATATGATATTCTACTACATGTGTTAAATATAGTTGCCCAGTAGACAATATTCAGAAAAAATGTACATCTAAACAAAAAATATTTAAGGAAACTCATAAATATTAGGGTAGTTGATTTAAAAAAGCAGTGAGTAATGGAAAATTATTTACATCATCTCTACCTTTACAAGCAAAACACCATCTTGTAAACAATCATTGTAAACAGAAATTTTTGTTGCAAAGTTACTCATGCAATCTGAAAACAAGTCCAAAATTTACATTTCATCCTTCTCTCTATTAGAAATATGCATTTTAAAATGAGGTAGGGTCAAGATGATAAGTTTCAGAGAGAATAACACACGGGGATGGCTGAAATAACCAGGTTTTTTCCTTTATTTTTGTAGAACCTTGAACATCGGATTGTACAAATAAATGCCTGTAACTTGCTCAACTATGTATAGTGTTTCTTTCTGAGATGTTAACATCTAAGTTATGGTTTATTAAAAAAGATAGTTTCATAAATCATTTGAAAATGCATATCCATCACTCCAATCTGTCATTAATTGAAATATCAAATGAAAATTCGTTGTAACAACGTACATCTATTTAATGAATGATTTCTAAAACTATAGTTGCAGTTTTATCTTGGAACAAAATGCAATTAATTTTATATTTTGAATATTTTGATATAAATGGGTCAACTCAAATATTTCCGTTTGTCTACCGAGCCCACAAGATTCCTTAAAAATACCATTATGTACTTACAGGTTTGATTCGTTTTCCCTTGGTTTGATATCATTCTCGTGCAGCATAATTCTTATTTGGTAACATAATGTTCTACAATCCCATTACCAGACAAAAATTTCAAATGATGGAATGCAAACCGAAGTCGTAGCTGAAGAAAATAAAAATCTAGACTTTATTAACATTTGGTACTATTTTTTTTCCTCTACAGTAAGGGAAATATTGGGTAACTTTGATATTTCAGAACTTGCAACATTTTGTACATCACTGTCAAGCTTAGCTTGAAACAAGAAATGGGTAAAATATATTGATTTATGCTGATTTTTACCTGAAGGATTTCAGGATGAAATATCTTTTTCTATTGATAATAGTCTTTGATTTTGGAAGTAATCCTAAATATTTTCACAATTGAAATCTAACCTAAAAAAACATGTTTCAATAATTATTCTATTAAAACAACGAACCAATGCTTTTGTAGATCATATTTCAGGTATCTAAGATATTTCAAGTAAAGATTGTAATAAATGTTACTTGGTGAAGATTGGTAGTAATGACATTGAAAGCTTTCCCCCCCCCAAAAAAAAAAAAATGAATAGTCGAGCAAATGTAAAATAACGTGACACTAAAAGTAATGTCAAGGGATACCACCAAAATATCATACAAGACAAACAGCTATTTAAAGTATAAGATGGATTATTTTCCAAACGGTTACTTAGTAAATTTTAACCAATACAGTACGTAATATTTCTGTATTTTCCTTTCTTATATTAACATTATTGGATGAGTGGTCATCTTATTGTTTTCTTTTAATTCCTCTGAAGATCCAATGACACATTTGGTGTATCATCTATTTACGTAGCTATATAGGAAATTTATTCAGCTTTCTAATGCAATTTTCAGTTTCTTTCTATATTTATTCCTCTGTTAGTTACGCTACTAAACGTCTACATAAGTAGGCTGACACATCACGTCATTACTCACCGTTAAAAAAGTTTGCTAATCACGGCTGGGATCACCAGAGGGTTAATAGTCTTCGTGTATTTTCGTTTGATTTTTTCTTTAGTTTTTAAAACTTCTGAAACTTACAAAACCTTTTGATTATCTGTTTATTATTTGTACAGTAGTGTATTAGATTAACATATGCTGTCGCTACAGGATTTCCATAATGAGAAAGAGATGTTGAATTTAGAACAGAACCTTGACCTTGATTTTTGTTTACGACAACAATATTTGATTTTCACTCATGAAGTGTAAAAGACATAATGATATGATAAATAAATACCTAAATAAATAAATATAAATCTCCAGTTACATCGGTTTTCAGCTTAGCACGGGGAACATTGTTACTTATACATTTTGAATAATACCTAAAATCAAGAGAATCAGCAGAGGAATCCCACATGATAATTTTGTGCCCGAAGATATTTTGTCATGCAAGTAAGACAACTCATGAATACCTCCGCTATATTCATGTACCATCTGTCTATTGTTTTCTTCGGTGTTTGTGTCTGATCTGTTGACACTGTCATCTTCATTTATTCCAACAACTTCATACTCATATGTACTTCCATCAAGGCCGTGAATAACATATTGTGGTATTTTACTTTCATTTCCAATAGAATGAACAGCTATGAGAATGGTGAGGTTCTTCTGGCCAAGTGTTGCATCTTTCCAGTTATCCGGTTCTGAAGTTACCGTTATTCCTAGCTCACCATTTGCTGTCGTGTCTGCACTACTGATCATCGCTAGCTCAGTAGTAGAGCGGTATTCAACTTCATCTCGGGATGTACCATCGTCTGAATTATCCATATTTGTGTGTGGATGCTGTGAGGACATTGGCGTCTGATAATAGTCGTCTGGATCAGGTGATGTGTAACCATTATCATCAATGATTTCTGTGGCCTTTTGTAACGTATCATCATTTGTGTCTGGTACGATTCTATCAAAACTACTATCGGTAGTATAATAACTCACATCCTCTGTTGTGGAAGCTAAAGTTGAAGTAGTAATACCCGTGACTTGACTACTTGCAGTTTGATCTTCACTACCTTCTGATAATGCCAACTCTCCATCAAATGTTTCATTTGTAGGTAGAATAACAGGTATATTAACTGGTAAATTTGGAACATTACTACTCCTTCCATTTTCACTAGAATTGAATTGGTTTTCATCAAAAGTTTCAGTGGCTACTATTTGATCTCTTTCAAAGTCTGCTTCAGTTCCATCATTATCCTCAGATGAATCTAATAAAATGTCTAAATGCGAGTCTGTTACATCACCTTCTTCATCAGAATCTAGTTTAAGAATTTTCGTAGTGTTTTTAATGATATCGTAAATTTCATTTTCTATCATAGATGCGTTGAAATTTGCAAATATATCAGAATCTGTAATTGGTATTTCTGATGTTGTGTTAAACACTATATTCCCTCCAAATACCTCTCGGCTGTCTGGAGTATTTGAGGATATATTTTGCATATTATTTATCCAATTAGAAAGATCAAAGCTGTCATCACTACTTTCATTGTTTTCTTTGAAGGCAGTATTCATAGTTTCACCTTCACTTGATTCTGAAGAGTCTGCAATAAAATCTACACTACTTGATAAAGTTGCCTCCTGGTTATTCAGAATCCCTTGTGTTGGACCTTGATAGAGAGTGTCGGTGTCCTCTTCTATACTTCCCAGATCAAGATCTTTCAGAACAGGAGGAGATGTTAAATTGTGCTCAACATTAATAATGTTTGTCCCATTAAACAAAATCTTCGATTCTGTGGTCAAATTTTCATGTTCATATGAGATATTTTGTTCCCTATTCCCTTCATCTTCTGAACTTGATTCTTCCACCTTACTAGTTGAATTCATACTAGTACTAAATCCACAGTCCCCATCTCTATAAGAATCACTACACAGCTCTTCAAGTGAGCATTTTTCATTTTTCAGCACACAATATCCTGAAGGGCACTGTACTGTGTTTCCTCCACAGACTGCCATTTCATTTCTGTCTGCATCTGCAACATTGTGAGGGTATTGAGTTGTTCCATGAGGCGAGTTATTGTAAAACGAGCATGCATTCGGCTCCTCATCATCTCCTGTCTGACAATCAGAGTGCCCATTACAGAGGTACATTTTAGGAATGCATTCACCGCTTTCACATTGATAGTCTTCCAAAGAACAATTGGTTTCTTTCATATATGGTTTTTGATCACACAAAGATGCTTGAAGATCAACAGCCAGTGTAGTTGTTTCCTGCATGGACTTGAAGGCAATGCAGAAGCTTCGATCTTCGTCTTCGGATGTTGGGCAATCAGGTGTACCATCACAAAGACGGGAGTGCTCTACACAGTGATCGTTGTCCCAACATGGCAGCTCTCCTGGACTGCACTCCTTCCTTCCGCATACTGCTAGTGATTCATCCCAACTAATAGAGTCCAAAGAAAAAATCAAACAACTCTAGTAATACAAAAGGCAAACTTTTACATTGTAATGATAAAGCCAGATATTTCCATAAAAATAGTCTAATCTTTTGATTAAACTCATGCTGATTATTTATATAAGACAAGAAATATGAATACTAGAAATACTAACCCATCTGGACAATCTGGTATTCCATCACACGTAGCATTTGGATAAAAGCAGAATCCTACAGTAGAGCAAGCGATTTCTCCTTCATTACAACTCGAGCAAGCATATTCATCATCGCCATCTGTTGAATATTAACACCAAGCATTACTTCCTAAAAATTCAATATAATCCTTTTCTATCTAAAGACAGTTTTTAGAAATCAACATACTACAATACAACGTAAAATAGACTTAGTGTACATTTACCAATGTGAAAAAATAATGACATTGTTTGGTAGTTAACTTCTGGAGCGATGGCTACTGATAAAGAAAAGCGTCGTGGATAGAAAAAGAGAGAATGTTATAAACCACATTGGGTAAAGTCCTTTTAAACCTTACGATGAAACGTTATTCTCATTCAATCATCGTAGGATGTTATTTACTTTTATTATTTGCCTGTGTTCTCTTTGCTCTCATCACTGCCCAATCTTATTTTTAGCCATGTCTGGTGATAAGCTTCCTATTCTCAAATAATTTTCCATATATCATTTTAGGATATTTTTGTTGAGGTATTTGTTACACAAATTAAAACACTCATTATCTTCATTGAAAATATTATTCATATGCCTTCAACTAGGATTTCTATAGACTTTCCATTACTGTTGTTATCTTCTACGTTTTGTAAACCTTTAACATCTGAGTGAATTTCAATGGATGAGAGGATTTTTGTAACATCAAGTTATTGACTACCTATTCATAATTTCTCTGTTGTGTCATATAGATGTAGCAATTCCCATGATAAGTAGGGTTTGAAAGAAGATCTTACGAAACCCCATAACTTATTTCATATTTTAATTGGGCCTGCATCTTACTCTTTTTCTTAGCATAATAACTTCTTGGTCAGTTCACATAAAAGTGAGTCATCTCATCCCTTCATCGTGAATCAGCTAGATTTTGTTTGGTGACCCTCACAAATTTCTTCATGCGAGTAAACTATTTTTAACTGCATTTAAGAAATCTCATTTCTTTTCAGAATTCTTTGGAATTTTTACCACAACGCTTTCCATATATGTCTTGATATCTGTAATCCTCTTGTGCAATTCTAGTTTAGGAGATGACAGAAAATCATGCAAATGATGATACAAGCATCAATTTAGGTCACTTGTCTTCCAAGTTATACAAATCAAAGCTAAATGACCTGTTATCAAAGAGAGAGAGAGAGAGAGAGAGAGAGAGAGAGAGAGAGAGAGAGAGAGAGAGAGAGAGAGAGAGAGAGAGAGAGAGAGAGAGAGAGAGAGAGAGAGAGAGCCATAGTATTTCTCTACAATTTCCTATTTCCTTCAATGATCATTTATATAAAAGAAGGTGAAAGACAAAGTACAACCCTGCAATGACTTAAAAAGCCTTGAATCAGTAGCAAACAGTATTCCCAGAACTTCAGAATTCATTGAACCTTTCGAAGGATAGGCTGTCATTTCTAATTTACTATGGATATGAGAATTCTTTAATCCTTTTTTGTAAAAACCAAAGTTTGATAGATATGTCATTATTAGAAAGACCTTAGCCACACGAGGGATTCTTTTCTATAGGTAATCAAATCTTACATAACATTTCAACCAGTTTGTGGGTTTATAGATTCT
Organism: Palaemon carinicauda; assembly: GCF_036898095.1. Lineage (NCBI taxonomy): Eukaryota > Metazoa > Arthropoda > Malacostraca > Decapoda > Palaemonidae > Palaemon > Palaemon carinicauda. The sequence goes on from NC_090764.1 coordinate 47,432,751, forward strand.
TGACCTCTTAGCCTCCTTTTCACTCCCTTCATTCTAGACCATACAATTATCCCCATATTCCTAAAAGAAAGATCTTGTTAGCTTGTAAAGGGGATTTTTATCTTTGGGCTTTAGAAGCTTTCAAGGTGAAAAGGCTAAAAGCACATGGTCACTTCGTTGTGTGTAAAACCATTTCTTCCTAAGAGGATAAGTAAGAATTTCCTTACATGGAACACTATGCATGATCTAATGATTTGACTTTGTGAGGAATTAACTGACAATTTCTTCCATGGCTTTGGTAACTTCAAACTCCAGATGAATGAGTTGAATAACTGAGTTAGTTCTATCATAGTCTTACTTTACTCTGATGCATGGCTAAAGCATTTCCTACTCACTGCGCCTTTGGTAAAATTTCTTGGATATTAATAATTTTTCATCTGTTCAAAAACTATTTCTTTTCTTTGAACATAAAAACTGTGAAGATATACACACTCGTACATATAGAAATATATAATGAAAGCAGAAACTGACGAAATTATAAATTCAAATATTTCTTTGATGTGCAAAAGTTAAAAAAGAAACCTATGAAAGTTCTCATTCTTTTTATGTCATTATCAAAGTATTTGGAATAAAAAGAGAAGCACTACAGTAACCTTAATACGAAAAGCACTACTGACCTTTACAATCACGATGACCATCACATCTCCAAGCACTCGGAATGCATACATTATCCCAGCAGCGAAACCCATCGCACGGGGATTTGTCACATCCAATCTCGTCTTCTCCATCTAGAAAGAGGCGGATATGAATAAATCCTCAGCATATTTCCTTTATAATGAGTTTGATAAATGCATAATCTCAACCCTAAAACCTAGTTTTGGTTTATCAAAGGTATACAATTCAATTACTTTATTCTATAATCATTTCGTTGTTTTACAAGAGAGACATTACTGCAAACCATAAATATGGCGAAACATATTTAGATTAGATAAAGCGTTTTTGGAAATGAAATTTTTAGTAAATATTCTAAAACATGAATGTTCTAGAATAGAGAAAAGATGAAATAAAAAAAAAATATTCAGTATTATTTCATTGCTATACTTTTCTTTTCAATCAATTAATAGCTCATTTGTTGAGTGAAATTTTTTATCCCTCGAACATAATAACATTATTAAAGTTTATCCGAGAGGATGAAGAATTCTTATCATCATTACGGTACGAGACTTCAAGTAATGTCCGAAATGGTTATATCTGATGAGGAACTAGATCTACAAATCTACAGTCAACTCACGTCCTTTCCTTCAATATATGACAGTCTCTCCAAACATTTCAGCAGGCTATAGTACTCTGAATAACTTCAAAGTAAAGCCCCTAAATATGTAAGTAAAGCTTGTTGGACAAGCATTAAAATAGCAAAGTGACGGGCCTAATATGAATGTACTATAATTCAGAGACCCCCAAAAATGGATCAACGCTTAAATGTCTA
>NC_090764.1:47436715-47459215 GCF_036898095.1 Palaemon carinicauda
TATATATATATATATATATATATATGTATATATATATATATATATATATATATATATATAAAATCCAAGCTCTAATTCATTTGGGTATCTTAGTATATGGTATATAACAATAAGTTCTCATGAGCATCTGAGAGTGAGGCTGTAAATTTAATCCAAATGGCTTCAAAGAGAAAGATTTATACATTCTGAATAACGCATATATCAATACCTGGCAAGGTTACTTCTTGCCTATTTGAAAAATGACTTGGAGCAGAAATAATCGCTCCCTCAGAAAATTGTGGAGGCGAATTTTATACAAAGAATTTACTAGAGCGTATGCTAACTATATCTTTACCAGCAGTTCATATTCAAAGGCTTTCCTGAATGTGCATTAAATCTAGTTAAAACTTCACATAGTAAATTTCATGGAAATTTTGAATTTGGAAATCAAATCGCCTGAAATTACAATAAAAATTAGACCAATATCAGTTTAGTGAAATCGGTGTTATTCCATGGACATGTCATGGTGTGATAATGAAACAATGTCCAATAGATTTTGAGAACAAAGCCCTCAGAAGGATATTTGGAGTTAAATGGCAGGACATGATTAGCAATGAAACTATAAGAGAGATTACTCGAGTGCCATATGTGGATGAGATCATGATGAGGGATGCAACATGGAGATGGTTTGGGCATGTTCTTCGAACTCCCAAGAGAGATTAGTTCACCAAACGTTCAGCTGGGCTCCACAAGGCACTAGAAGAGTTGGAAGACTCAGACCTACATGGCTGAGGACTATGAAGTGCGAAGTAGGAGATGATAAATGGAGAAGAATATAATTAAAAACTCAAGATAGAGACGACTGGCGAAATCTAACCGAGGCCCTTTACGTCAATAGGCGTAGGAGGAGATGATGATGATAATTAAATTTTGAAATAAATTATTCTGTGTATATCCAACGTATTTTCACTTATTTCAGTTTATACAACTTTCCCTATAGTATCTTTTTTTCAGCATCTCAAACATCAATGATGATACAATTAATTATCAAAATAAAAAATCTAATATTGAAAACTTTAACAGATGAAACAGAACGATAAAATAAAGTAGTACATGAGTATGACGTCATTGACTTTTATGTTCCAGCAACTATTCGTATCGACCAGGGCCGGTACGTCATTGCAAACATCAGTGCTTCGTAACTTTCTATGAGGCTGATTTAAAGGCTTATAGGTTTAAAGGCCACTCATGAGTGGCAGAGGCAAAGGACTGCACAATGATCTAGCTAGCAGGATAATGCCCTGTCGACCAGCAGTCGTCAACCGGTGGTCCGTGGAGAAAATTTTGGTGGTCCGCAGAAAAATTTGGATGTTATTTCCATTTTCGTTTTATTAATCCTCTTCAGGAAACCCTAATACAAATTACGCGAAAGACAGAGAACCCAGTTTTGCAAATTTGAATCCAGAATTTACCAGAAAAGAACAGAATTAAGTAACTAACAGTAATATTAATTACAATAAATTAAACATTATAAATGAATTTTTCCTGGTGTAGTTTTATGTAGTTTCATAACCGTAACGAACACAGTTACCTACCTACCCTGCTTCAGCAGGAGCCAGGCAACAGTTATATGTGAAACTTATCAAACACGATGGATAACTAGTTGTTGCTCAAATTACCAATTCTTCCTTCATGTTTTGGCTTTCAGATTCAAATAAAATAGAATAATCAGTAAGGAAAAGCAAGCAATCATTTTGCATTTCTTTAGTAAAACCAAAGATAGAATAACTGTTGATAATATTTATACTTCACTTAACCGTGACCTAATCATAAATCAGAGCATCCACAGACCTCGTCAAGCACCTTTAGAAAAAAAACATTCGAACTGGAGTTGAAAAGAAATGATGAAATTTTGATTAATTTAAGATCCTGTTATTGTGTGTTCTGAAAGTCACTTGCAATCAAAACACTCAGACTTAGCTAATGAAACCGTATAACATTTTCAAAGAATGTATTAAAATATGCAAAAAAAAAGTAGGTTCTTCAAAAGAATGGTTGCTGAAGACATCATTATTAAAGGCCTCTTGTCTGATAAGCTTCATTCAACAGCACTTAGTGATCGACATAATTTTTGGGTTGTTGTAACACAAACGAAGAATACCCTTGGCATGGCAATATGCGGATGATAGATCCGTTTCTAGCAAGCATTGAAACTAACATTAAACATTTAAGTGTGAATGAAAAAGAAAGCCTCATCGATCTATTATAGTATAAAAAATATAAATTCCAGTCATCCTTATCAAGACCTCATTTTTGGCTCTCCATAAAATGTGAAAACTCTTCATTCAGTGAAAGGCAAGGAATTTCTTATTAAATTTTTAACAATACATTTGTGTGAAAAAATATTTATATCTGTTATAGAAATTAAGACTCCCTACCGATCTTGGAATGACAAAATCTTACAGTAACGTAATTGGAGATTATTTTAAATAAACATAAGTAAATATCTCACTAAAAATGTGTAATGCTTAAATAAACTGGAAATTTTCATTTTTTGTAATAATTAAACTGGAACTTTATATAAAATACTGCATTAATAAAACGAAAGTTCTCTGTTTGTTATAACCTTCGCTAGCTTCTTTGCAGCCAAGGTTGTGTTTTGATAGGCCTACGGTTGTATGTGTTCGTGGTTGTGATTTGCATAATTCGAAAAGTATTTGACCAAATCTCATGAAATTATATGCGATGATTGCCATGATCGAAGGACAATTTGATGATATTTTGGGGGTGATTGGGTCAAAAGTAAAGTCCGAGGTCACGAAATGGTAAAACACGAATCACGAAACTCAAAAATTATATCACTTAATCTCATAAAATTTGGTGGGAAGACTGGCCATGATCCAAGGACAATTTACGTAGAATTTGGAGTGATTGGGTTCAAAGGTCAAGGTGAAAGTCACGAAAAGGTAAAAAATGTGTTTTTGCTATATCGTAGTAAATTTTTATCCGATTTTCGTGAAACTAGTGCCAAAATGTGCACAATTCAATTGCCTATCTTGTGATACTACCGCGAGAGAGTTATGGGGTCCTTTGACTGGCCAGACAGTACTACATAGGACCCTTCTCTCTGGTTACGGTTCTTTCCCTTTGCCTACACATACATCTGGCCTATTCTTCAAAGATTCTCCTCTGTCCTCATACACCTGACAACACTGAGATTACCAAACAATTCTTCTTTACCCAATTGCTCAGTAGTTACTTTCCTCTTGGTAAGGGTAGAGGAGACTCTTTAGACACTCCAAAATCAAACCACTGTCTTGGGTAGTGCCATAGCCTCTATACCATGGCCTTTCACTGTCATGGATTAGAGTTCTCTTGCTTGAGGGGTACACTCGGGCACACTATTCTACCTAATTTCTCTTCTTATTTTTTGTTAAAGTATTTATAGTTTATATAGGAATGATTTATTTTAATGTTTTAATTGTCCTTAAAATATTTTATTTTTCCTTGTTTCCTTTCGTCACTGGGCTATTTACCCTGTTGGGGCCCCTGGGCTTATAGCATTCTTCTTTTCCAACTAGGGTTGTAGCTTAGTAATTAATAATAATAATAATAATAATAATAATAATAATATAGTGATGTCATTACTCTTGTTTGTGTATTTATTTGTTTGTATGTCTGTCTGTGTGTTTGTTATTCGCATAACTTAAAAACTATTAAACCGAATCTCAGGAAATTTGGTGTGATGATTGCAAATGACCCAAGGACAATTAGATTAGATTTAGGGAGTGAATGGGTTAAAAGACTATGCAAAGATAACGAAAAGGTAAAAAAACATCTTTTTCCCATATCGTGGCTAATCTTTATCTGATTTGCATAAAACTAGTGCCAAATGTGCACAATTCAATTGCCTATCTTATAATTGCTTATGAATCAAATACTCACATCATCATCAGTTTTTTTTTTTTTTTCGTGACAAAAGTGACGGTGGTGGAGGTATGCGTTCCACCGAGTGCCCGTTCTAGATATATAGATGATCTAACTTCTTTTTAAAAATTCATGTTGGTGGTCCGCCAAATTTTGAATTATGCATTTAGTGGTCCAGGAAGTTTGGAAGGTTGGCGACCGCTGCTGTAGACTGACCATATATACATACGATCTGCGCCCAGGCCTCTTCTCCCCCCATGCTAGGACCAGGGAGGGCCAGGCAATGGCTGCTAATGACCGTGCAGGTAGACCTATAGGCTCCTCCAAATCCCCAACCTTAGCTCACAATGAGGGTGAGGCCACAGACACTACAAGAAGCTATCGAGCTTAAGCGTTTTACGAGGGCCAATGTAATGCAATCAGAACACATATATGAAAACTAAAGGCAATGACCAACAGTAAAAGTAAATTGCCCTTTGTTAACTTTTTTCTTCAAGTAAATTTGGTGGAAGTTGCCATGCAGGGCAGACTTACATATTATGAACCGCAATTTAAAAAGTTGAGCAATAAAAATGACATGAACCACAATAACTGTAACCTTACACTGAATAAACATTCAAAACTGAGAAAATTATCAATGAAAATAAATTTATAATTTTCAACTTTGTTGATGAATGGTAGGAAGGTATCATCTGAAATGGATGAGAGTTAATGATAAATATACTTCCATTCAGCTTGGGCATCATAAATATAAGAAACCCCTAATGCTCACTCTCCACATTTTGGACTTTCAGTTTGTCGTACGTCTGGATGGCACTATTTCTCTTCTTTAGAATGTTATAAGCGAGTTAAAAATCCTAGAAATGGAAGATGGATGTAAAGTTGCATTGATTGTGCATATTATTTTTAACCTTGCGATTAGAAGTGGCTGGCTGAACGCACCCACAAACCAATCGCCTATCTCTCGTCGTATGATATCTATAGTTGGTCATCGGTGATAAATGAAGCAGGATGCCATACGGCACCGTAATTTCAAATATTTTACTTCATGATTGTATTTCATATCGTTCTTCACAATAGTAAGATTATATTCTAAAATCAATTATATGATTATAATTTGTAGTAAAAGAAAGAATTGGCCGATAAACATTCTAAAACATTATTTTGCTGAAAAATTTAACGCTCGTGAACGGTTCCGGTTAGCAGCTCATAGTGTTTACATATTCGGCGGGCATGTTTGATTTTTGTCGGACTTCGTGTGTGTGCGGGATTTATTGGTTTATTGGCAATTTTAAGAATTGTTGATACTCAAGATGATGTCTAGCAGTGATACGGAGTATGCTGATAATCCACAACCCGCCACATCGAGTGATAATAGTCTAAATAGTGGGGTTTTCTATCGTTTTGGATTATGACCAAAAAACGGCAAGCTTCTACCTCTTCACTACACGGCTGAACGTAAGTGTGACCAATCATCTTTTACATGCTGTTTTATCATCATTATGATCACTCTTGGTTTCTTTGCATGTTAATTTTAACATTATAGATTGATTTTATTATTACTATCAATGTTATTTTCTTATTTGTGTTCTTACTGTAGTTATAATGTATGCAATAAGGGTCAACAGTAGGCCTACCACACCTTTTTTTTCTTTTCTCTTTTGCCAATTTTAGCATTGTCGTTTATCTATCTTGCAATCAGTCATGCCATCAATCATGTGTCATGCGATTAATCATGCCATCAATCATGTGCTTGGTCATTCTAGGAGACGTAAACATTCGGTAAAGTTTTACTGTATTACAGATTTTCATTTCGAACAGCCAATATGGTATTCATATAAACCTAACCTGACGCAAATTATAAGCTTCCAACTGAGCTATTTCTTAGTTTTGTCATTAATCTTGCAATCGATGATACCATCAATCATGTGCCAATCAATTGTTCAATTACACGCTTAATTGGCTCATGCTAAATCACTGTTCGATCTTAAAGTGTCCAAAAAAAAAAAGTAAAAGAAACGTAAATATCTTGAAAAATAAGGGCGTGGTAGTGATTTAAAAAATACTACAGCTGTTGTGTAAATCATCAATGAGTCATATGAATTTTTATTTTTTAGGCATATCCTAAAATTTCTAGCTTTGCAACATTTCCAAATAGTCAGACCATATGAAAATATGTTTTAAGATATGAGTTATGGCGTTTTGAAGTTTCAAAACTTTAAAGCCATTTTTCTGAGGTTCTTTAAATGTAGCGATATATATATATATATATATATATATATATATATATATATATATATATATATATATACGTATATATATATATATATATATATATATATATATATACATATATATATATATACATATATATATATATATATATATATATATATATATATATATATACATATATATATATATATATATATATATATATATATATATATATATATATATATATATATATATATATATATATATGTATATAACGGAAAATCTATTTTTGGGTGAGGTAGCCATGTCGTCCTGATGGAAGTTCCTTCGTTAGTAGCTTCCTAGGTTATATTCTTTCCCTTGTAGTCAAATATAACTTAAGAAGCTACTGACGAAGAACTTCCATCAGGACGACATGGCCTGAGCCCAAATATATATATATATATATATATATATATATATATATATATATATGTATGTATATATATTCGTAATCATCATCATCCAATATTATTATTATTATTATTATTATTATTATTATTATTATTATTATTATTATTATTATTATTATTATCATTATTATAGTCGTTCTCAACATGCAGCAGTTCTTGGACTGACAAATGGCTTAAATATTATATTGAAGACACCCATAAGATAGCAACAAAGAAAACGGTAAAACTAAAGTAAAGAAAAAGTGGAATCAACTTTCTTGTTATAGAAAATTCTTCAAAGTAATTAAATCAGTCGTTATTAATGGTTCTAATATTACGTGATTTTATAAAGTGGTCTCGATATTTCACCAGAATATACAAAACTAGGATCTTATAGATTATGATAACATTATGTTTTGCTTAATAACGGCTAATGGAAGATCCTTATAAAACTTTAACATGGCGAATAGCACAGACATAATTCCAGAGTAACCGAACACGAAATAGCAAAACATGTGCTATATATTCACCGTCAGGACAATAAGCAAACGTATATTGCTGATTACGTAGTCATGGAAAATTACCATGTTAATGAATCAGGCCAACTAATTCTGCTTTGTAATAGGCATTATGACTCGAATCTTCAGCAACTTTGCAACATTAAGATCGTAACAGATTGTGATAATAAGCCTTTATAGAAGGCCAGAAGGGAAATGTTTTGAAAAATGAATGATACTCTTGTTTTCTGAGTCTTAGTGATTATTTTTTCTTGATTATAGCGGTAGGGTACAGTTCGATATTGGTACTGTATAATATATCATTGTTCATGTTTTCAAAATGAATCTTGCAGTATCGAAGTTTTAATGACCATAAATAGGTGAAAACCATCTGAAATCGAATTACATATGAAAAATTCGATAAAACAATAATCTTCATTATTCGTTGCCCATTTCCTAACTTTTTATTTATTTATTTTTTTTTATGAATATATTCAATCTTAACTTTGTTTTGTATTGTACAAAGAGTAATAGATCATTCAGCTTTGAGACCTTCTAACTACCTTCAGAGAGTTTGAAGTATTCTTATTTATGAATTTTTCAAATAATATACAGGTATGAACAAAAAATATGGTACTTTATTTCATATTTCAGTATATTTTAGAGTCATACAGCATGTTTTTATATGTAATAGTAGGACTATATCAGCCAATTTAACTTTATTCAAATTTCCCACCCAATTGATATATTTATTTTTTTCACCGTGTTTCTAATATATATATATATATATATATATATATATATATATATATATATATATATACATATACATATATATATATATATATATATATATATATATATATATATATATACATATACATATATATATATATATATATATATCTATATATATATATATATATATATATATATATATATATATATATGCATACATACATACATATATAAACACTCTATTACATATTCATAGGTCTATGGCAGGGAAGTCTTCATATGTCGATTTGAATACTAAGACCTTACCATCATTTTTTCTCATCATATGATTTATTTCTTCGTGAATTCTCATTGATTGCTTTTATTAATAAACTCCACTACTTACACGTGTATACAATTACTTTCGCAAATTCCTTTTTACGTCACGACCAACGTTTCTTCCAACCTTCCTTTTCAAGTCTAAATATCTCAAAACCCCTTTTTCCGAGAAAGAACCATTTTCTCTCCTCCCACCGAGGATTGTTCGTGGATAACCTTCATAACCGTCATTTCATTCCTCTCCCCCTGCTCGAGACGAGAACGAAAACGCCTCTCTCCAGTTTACTTTTCGGCTTCCACCGCCTTTCAACACTAAACATTGTAAATTGACACAAAGGGGAGAAGTGTAAACGGTGATTTATGTGAAGATAAGGGAGAAGATTTAACTTTTTTTTTTTTTTTGACAGGGATATAGAAAAGAAAAATTAATTCATTGACTACAATGCCCTTACGAAGAAGACTTATAGAAAATAATAGGATAATTTTTATCTAGTGAAAGGAATATAAATTTAGAAAAGAAGAAAGTTGTATAACTGATGTGGATAAATAGATAGAAAGATGACAGGATGATAAATTCAAATCGCGAGATTACTAGACCGTTGCAAAGGCTTGGCCTCGACCCTGAACCTGAACCTGAACCTAATACTGTAGCGAGAACTACTGCTCCTTCATTACTTTACTCTGGAATTTGAACTTAGGAAGGAGTTTTGAGTGGTTCATGCCGTTATAGGTCTACTGTAAAAGGTCAAAGTTTACCACTAAAGTGTTTACGAAGCATTATTGAAACAAAAATGTCCGCATTTCCTCACTTGGAAATATTTGATCGTTAAAATGTTTTACCGATAATAGAATCAGAAAGGGCGTACATGTGCACATATATAGGCCTAAGTGTATAACGGTATAACATCAGAGAAAATCAAGACAATAATTTAGATATATAACTGGGAAAAATTAATAAAAAAAAAGAGCTCAGATCGGACGATTAGCCTGATTATGGAAGAATTAACATCATTATCATCTTAAATTCTATAAAAAATTATTATATATGTTTTTTATCCACTTCAAAAATACGAAAAACCTGAGACCGTTTGGTTGAGAAAATCTTGTTACAAAGCATTGTTAAAACTGATAAGTCATAACATTCTGTAGAGTGCGACTATTTTGCCTGGCCAAATCACTTACGGTGGCCTTTTGAAAATCAATCTAACGGCACCAGTTCAGCTACTTTGCTTACTATAATATGATGGATATTTCTGGACATGAGAGCATTTATCTTCATGAGTCAACAGTAAAAGACATATATATATATATATATATATATATATATATATATATATATATATATACTGTATATATATAAATGTATATATATATATATATATATATATATATATATTTATATATACTGTATATATATATATATATATATATATATATATATATATATATATATTTATATACTGTATATATATAAATATATGTATATATATAAATATGTATGTATATATATATATATATATACTGTATATATATAAATATGTATATATATATATATATATATATATATATATATATATATATATATACTGTATATATATATATATATATATATATATATATATATATATATATATGTATATATATGCTTGAATATTTTTACTTCTTTGACATGGAGAACAAGTGTTCGTCTGATTATATGGACAAGACAGTAGTATCTATAACTTTTTTGTTTTGCGTTTTGACGCATCATGGAAATAAATTCATAGCTTTTTCGGAATCGTCAATTCATGGGATTTTTTTTACTTACAATAAGTAGCACCCTAATAGGATTTCACTTATTGATATATACCTACTCTGGCAGTATGGGTCTTTGTTTCATGTCTTGTAATATCAATGAATTATCTAAACGACTTTTAAAACCAAAACTTATTTGAGAAATTGAAGCAGCAGGTGAGCTATGCAAATTCACTAGCAAAAATTGAACTTGAAGAGTTATTAAAAAAGAGATTTAAAAGTATGAATCAACAGATGACATATACAAATTCACTAGCTAAAATCAAACCTAAAAGCATTAGATAAAGAAAGCTATAGGCATAATCACCAACGTAAAATCCTCCAGCATCCAAAGAAAACGAGAGAGTGGTTCCAACTCGACCGTCAGCATGGAGTCCTTGTAACGTTGCTTTGTAAGCCGTATCCAACGACAAACCACCAACGTTAGCAATACAGCCCTGTTTGAAAATGATTTCATAATTAGAAATAAAAAAATGCACCCTATTTACATAAATGTATCTGTGCATTGTTTTTCTTCATTATCAGCATTATTAGATGTATTCCCTAAATTGTTTAACACATTTATCTTCATTTCATCATACTTTTTGGTTTCTGTTTATTGATTAATAATCATATATCTCCTCTAGCGAGGCTTTTTCCATAACTTTATAGATTTTCCACTGAAACAGGTAGCCTTTTGGAAACGTCTCTGCCTGGCGATCTGCTGGACGTTGAGTGTCTGCAATCTGACCATCCGTGTGAGCCAAGGATGGAGATTTTTGGCATCAACAGCCATCGCCTGGCCCTTCCTGCTCCTAGCCTGGATGGAGGGGATGGGGGGCTGGGCGCTGATCATATGTATAAATAGTCAGTCTCTAGGGCATTCTCACTGCCCCTTGCGTCTGCCATTCACGAGTGACCTTTAAACCTCAAACCTTTAAACGGCCCTTTTGTTGCTCCCCCACGTGTCCCGTACAGATATATGATTAATATCACCTTGAAAATTATTTTTCCCAATTTCCTTTATGCTTATTTGATATTTATACTCTTTTCGATACGTTTATCTTTGTATACATCAAGTAGAACACTGGTATTCCTCCAGCTCCATGTGCAATTTTATTATAGTATGCATATTTTCTGAACAAATGTGTTTCCTAATTTTTAGTACCTATAAGATAAGTGTTAGTATTATAAATTCATCTAAGATAATGCATTACAGAACTTATCATATTGTTTTCAAATCAACCAGTGTAAGTAACACCATAATATAATTAATAAGCAGTTATATCAAAGAAATCAAATACATAAGTTATTATTGACACTGCAGCAAATGTTGATTCTTAGGTTTAAATTTTCAAAGGCCACACATGAATGGCAGAGGCAAGGGACATTGACATTGCCCTAGCAAGCAGGACAATGCCCGAGAGACTGCCCATATATACATATGATCAGCACCCAACCCCCATCTCCTGGGATATCCAGGCAATGGCTGCTGGTGACTCACCAGGTAGACCTTTAGGCTCCCCCAAACCCCACATCCGTAGCTCACAAGGATGGTAAGGTTGCAGACATTAAAGGAACTATCGAGTATAAGAGGGACTCGAACCTCAGTCTGGCAATCACCAGGCAGTGACGTTACAAATAGGCCATCACATTTCTGTTCTGTCGACTTTCTTGAGTAACAAAACAGAAAACTATTTATTATAATAACTTTGGGAACTAGTGACACCCAGCCTCCCTGGTCAATATGAGCTACCATTTCCTCTAAAATTCATCTTGTGACCTAACTACAATTAAGCTGGGGGTCTTTAGCACCAAGCAAGTCCTGTGGGTTGCAAAGGAATATCCGTTTCCCACTTGTAACATTCCATGATCAATACAAATCCCTTGATCCTTACTCTGCAGGGTGTCGAAGGAAAACACGCTTAGAATATAGAAATGAGTGTTGTTAACGCACATAAAAATAATCAACATACCACATAAAAATCAAACTAGTCTAATTAATTGACTGTTAGAAAAGGATAAAACTTGGATCCCGGTTCAATACTACGTTTACAACAAAATTATATTCTTTCTCAAGGAAGATGAATTTGATCATGATCCGAATTTATATTCCAGTACTTTCATAACACTACTCTAGATAAGGAAGTCTTTCAACTCTCAGTAGAAACTTACATCGTGTTTGCCCGAGACTGAAGTCGTGACCTTGAGCATAAGATGTTTGTGATCCCATATCTGAAGAAGATAGCCATCAGGCTTCAGACCTTCTGGTCGACCACCGCCGGCATCCCATTCGCTGGATGTGAGTGCTCCTGAGATAAAGAAATGATAGAAATAGTATTATTCATTATGATTTTTATCAACTCCTATATTGTGCCCTCAGGCAGATTCATGGCATCCACAGCTTATTATCTTCGATATTTTTATAACCTTTATTTGTGCTCTCATGTGATACTCCTGCATTCTAGTCTATCCTAGTTACTCCTTTTGTTTTCATTAGCTTTAATTATAACTTCTCAGACTGGCTGCCTCTTGTCTTTTTTTCTAGTGGAGAATTTTAAAGAAAGGATTATATCTTTTGACGTCATCTGTGAGCAACTGCTGGTAATATGAATGCATCGTCTGCAATTTTGTTTACCAATACATACCTTGCCTCAGCTGCCTGGAAGATATGAAAATGTAATTTTAGAATTACATGACATTCTGCCGAAGATTTTTCGTCAGTTGAAACTTTGAGAACTATTTGCCTCTATGCTTACTAGGCCGTTTCTCGGGATAGCTAAAGGGGTACCTAAACATTTTTTTCCGTCATACAATGGGTCGTCTTCATCTAACTCGTAATTCATATACCTTGTTATCTCACCTAGACTAAGAGTCCGTTTCTCAAATCATCTCTGATTTGTTCGAAATTTCCTCCTTCTCAATACATGTCGCATGCTTCTACTATTCGGATGGTCTGTCTGGACGAATATCGGAAAAATGAGTTAATTTCTCAGTAAGTCTCTATAAAACCGAAGAATGACTTATCGAAAACACTTGAAATTTTTAAACTAACTTATTTCTACGACATAAAATAACCTGAATATATGGACTATTTCATCAAAATGTATCATAGATTTGAAGCTACAAAAGATTTCCTACCCTCGTCCGCAAAGATTGGCCATACGATACAATTCTTTTAGCATGGTATTGAAATCTTATAACTTAATATAAAGTAACCACCAAAACCAACATCGGGTAGCACTTTTTTAATTCCCTTAACAACAAAACAGTACATGAATGCCCCTTGAGTTTGTTCTATTTCGAAACATGTGAGCAAGCGTTGCATTGCAACAATGCCAGATTATTCCAACAACTTCTGATAGTTCCGGGACTTAGTTGGTCATAGTTCAGAAGTCCACACTGGACCTTTGATTCATTTCCATACCTTAACTTGCAAGGATTTATTTCCTCTTTGAAGGCAACCACGTGAAATAATATTGAAAACTGGTGCTTGTCTATATCGCTTAGGTCACCGTTATTCCGCATTATTCAAGAATTGCCATTTTACTAAAATACACCACCAGTCTCCCTATGTCTTGCATCTCAAATTCTCACAAAAAATTAGCACCTATAAAATTTCTGTAAATTTCGTGGAGGGGGGAGGGGTGTGTGGCGGGCAGATTCTTATATCTCTTGCTTTTATCCTTTCCTCTTTTCCTAATACGTTCTAATTAAGAGATAAATGATAAGGACAAGTAAAAAACAGCACGGAATATAAAAACGTCTTTACTAACAAAGGAATTCATAAGAGTACTGTCAGCGTTTTAAGTTGATCAGTCGCTTTAGTTATTTGTCCGCGTGTCTGTGGACAGTATTACGTCAAAACTACTCGACGGATTTTGACGAAATTTTCACCACAGATAGATCTTCGGTCATGGCCGACCCCATGAAAAGGAGAGTCTCCGGATCCGGATCCAGATTTAAAGACAACGTTAAAACTACTCGAAGGATTTTGACGAAATTTTCACCACAGATAGATCTTCGGTCATGGCCGACCCCATGAAAAGGAGAGTCTCCGGATCCGGATCCAGATTTAAAGACAACGTTAAAACTACTCGACGGATTTTGACGAAATTTTCACCACAGATAGATCTTCGGTCATGGCCGACCCCATGAAAAGGAGAGTCTCCGGATCCGGATCCAGATTTAAAGACAACGTTAAAACTACTCGAAGGATTTTGACGAAATTTTCACCACAGATAGATCTTCGGTCATGGCCGACCCCATGAAAAGGAGAGTCTCCGGATCCGGATCCAGATTTAAAGACAACGTTAAAACTACTCGACGGATTTTGACGAAATTTTCACCACAGATAGATCTTCGGTCATGGCCGACCCCATGAAAAGGAGAGTCTCCGGATCCGGATCCAGATTTAAAGACAACGTTAAAACTACTCGAAGGATTTTTACGAAATTTTCACCACAGATAGATCTTCGGTCATGGCCGACCCCATGAAAAGGAGAGTCTCCGGATCCGGATCCAGATTTAAAGACAACGTTAAAACTACTCGACGGATTTTGACGAAATTTTCACCACAGATAGATCTTCGGTCATGGCCGACCCCATGAAAAGGAGAGTCTCCGGATCCGGATCCAGATTTAAAGACAACGTTAAAACTACTCGAAGGATTTTTACGAAATTTTCACCACATTAAATTTTGGAGATGATCCTCATCAGGATTTGCATTGTTCGCAATTTTAACGATAAAGTCAAAACAAATGGATGGATTTTAACGAAATTTCCAATACAGATAGATCTTAGGCCATGGACGAATCCATCAACCTTTGGCGGAGGTCAGAAATCTCTGATTGGTCTTGTTTATAATTCACATATGCGCAATCAAAGACAAAATCACCGGTATTTAATACATACAAAGGTGAAACTTTATTTTTGGGACATGCGAATGGACAAGGTACGCTTTTAAAAAAACCGTAATTTTTATCGGACATTCGTAAAAATATACTGTTCTCAGCCGTATTCCAGTAAAATACAGGCGACCGTAATTTCATCTTACTTTGTTACTATCCGTTTTTAAAACGGTAAATGTCAGGCAACATTTATTCCAGGATTTTTACCGTTTTTACGAAAAAATTTCAATAATGTACATTTATTTGAAGTCCCCACAATTCTAAAATGCAGGAAGAGTAGCCTTAAACAATCTGGTCACAAGATGAATTTTCAATAGTTTCAACTTTATATAAGAGAAATGCTAGAACTTGCCAGCAAACTATCTAACAAAACGGATAAACAAAAAGAACAATGTTGTTGGCCAATTAGGAGAGTGTTTACATACGACAAAGCCTAACATTAACTTTCGATAATTTTAGTGGCTTTTTCTTTAAATAACTATCGAAGTAATATTCTCTGAGTATGTCTTTCTTTTCACAGTAAAAAGAAAATTTGCAAGACGTAGATTTACGCGGATGAAATGACACCTTAAAATACTTACATCAGAGGAGCTTGAATTAGAAGGAAGAGAAATAAAAATTCAATTGAATTACCCGTCGTAAAGGGTGAATGTGACCATCGCAAGGTAACGCCCACAGCTACTTTTCCTAAATCTGCAGTGTTGCTGGTCGGTCGATGGGCTACCCCTCGTTGTCCAAGACCAACTCCTGCAAGATAATGAAGTCATAAAACTATCTTAAAAACTAACAGCCATATCCTCTCTCTCTCTCTCTCTCTCTCTCTCTCTCTCTCTCTCTCTCTCTCTCTCTCTCTCTCTCTCTCTCTCTCTCTCTCTCAATGTAGCAACACAACAGCAACGGTTATGTATATAATAAAAATTTTCACAATTATACTATTAATAATAACTTAACCAAAATTGGTAAAGACGTTTGTTATGAAAGTGAGTTTACAAAAGGCTAACAGAGTGTTTGTCCTTAATGTTTTCGTTCGTCGCTAAGAAAACTAATAGTTTTACGAATCCTGGATCTTTGTGCTGTAAGAAATGATAGGGTCAGGAGTTAGTTGTTGAGCTGAAGGATGAAGACAGCTTTATTATGTTTGTTTTCATGATGCAGGTTATAATTACAATATCACTATGTACACCTACTACTTAAATGCACCCTTTATATTATGGCTGTCAACTTTGAATACCATGATGGAGTGATAGGGACAGCGTTCAAAAGTTGAAAAGAAAGATAGTTAGCGTAAAGATTTAATTTTCTTGTTTTATCTTGATATTATTCATATAATATTAGGGTAACCCTGTTATTACCTTGGGATTATTTTCATGTTTTAACGATACTATTTTAATATCATTTGTCCCAGAGACTGTTCTAAGTGTACGATGAAAAGAAAAGGCAAGGTCAGCGTTAACATATTGAACATTCCAACATATCGTTGTTACTTTCCAAAATGGATATGCTTGATTAAAAATCTAAATGAAAGGTCTCAGCGAAAACACTATATAATATCCCCACAGCACTTTATTGCTTTGCTATCGCTGTTACTTTCCAAAATGGATATGCTTAATTAAAAATCTAAATAAAAGCTCTCGGTGAGTAAGCTACGGAAAACTCTATATACTCCACAGCACTTTATTACTGTAGGTGTTGGTGAATTATTTCAATGAGTCTGTTAGACCCATTTCAGCTTATGAAGTAATAAAAAATCATTATTCTATATGGTCTAAGGCATATGTCTTCTAATGTACACCTTATGATATGGCGTTTCCGGCATTGTTAATAGCAATGTCTATGATTTAGATAATATGGTCAGAATATTTCTATCCTAAAATGATAATTAGAGGTATCAAAGTCACGCAATGTTCATCTGTACTGAAAGCGTTAGTCTTTAACCAAGGGCTGTCTTATAATTCAACCAAACAAGGACATAATCGTATCACTAGCAAGCTACATTTATTTGTTCTAACTGTGGATAAAATAAGACATATCACAAATTCTGAAATTAAACATCACTAGCTAAACCACCCCTTGCACCTATTGCACAGCATTTACAACGTTTAAAACGCTTGTAAGAGGCTAAAATAATTTTCTACACCACCATATGAACTTACTGCCGTTAGTCTTCTGAAAGCGTTGTGAACGTTTTATAGGCTGTGCAGTAAGTGCAAGTGGTAGTGTAACCAGTAATTTGAGCCTTTTGGAAGCGTAAATAAGAGTTTAAGTGCCAGCTGGTATTAAGATCTACCATCAGTATTTTGCTGGCTTAGGAAGTGACAATGTTTTGAAGTAATATTAAAATCTACCACAAGACCGAGACGGGGTTTAGGCCTCCTAGGTGAGAGAAAATATCTCATGACAAGTGATCCTTTTCATGTGACACCAATGACTTTCACTATTAGGGGAGTTTGGGTTTTTCGATACTTGAGTCAAGTTTTAATTTGAAACCAGATAGTAATAGAGATTGTAATTTTCATTCAAGGAGAAGATAATGGTTCAATAAAGTACACACACACGGATAAAGACTGAAAATATAAGTACATCGTTAAACAGGGAAGATTAAAAAATTATAAGCACCTAAAACTTGCACAAATGCGCGAATACATCTGGTTAAGATGCAAATTTGCGTATTCTTAAGATTCTCTTTAAAAAACAAATTTCATATATAACCTGATTCTTATTTGTGTATGTAACTGTATGCACATGAATATAAATCAACATTCAAAAGATACACTCACGATTTTAAATATTCAAACAAATGAATAACCAGTAGGAACATAAGACCTGCTATAATCTAGGTTACAGGGAATGCACGATCATTGCGGAAAGTTAAGGTACTCCTATATCACCTTTGATTAATTTTCTTCAAAATCTAAACATTGTAGAGATTTAACCATTAAGAAAGATGGACTCACCTGGAACAAGAACTGCCGAGGAAAAGGTAAAGTTGATCAAATTGTAGGGCCAGTAATGAGGACCAACCAAAGCTTCCAGTTTACCTCCGTAAGTGACGTTGCTCTTCAGACCCCCAAACTGTTGGGAAAAGTATAACGAGTAGAAAATCGAATGCAAAGGAGAGTAAATATGTTAGGTTTCATGTGTATGTCTATATATATATATATATATATATATATATATATATATATATATATATATATATATATATATATATATATATATATATATATATAAAATATGCGTTTCAAATATTTTTCAATCAAATAATGAGACACGCAATATGAAATAGGTTATTGAAATCTTTGTACTTGTCCAATATAAGGATAAAACAGGTTAGTTCTGTTGTGAGGCCATGAAGAATAATTTGAAATGTTTTCAAAACGTTAATGTTGTTCACATTGAACATCTTAAACCGAATATTTTCATCGTTTTATTTGAACTTCAATCTTACAATAATCGAAAGGATTTTATGAAAATATAATTTACATCACATGCCAAGAAACAAAAATTTCTAGAGCATTGATGACTGAAACACGTGAAATCGCAAAGGGCCTCGGTTATATTTCACCACTTGTCTCTATCTGGAGCTTTTAATTCAATAGTTCTCCATTCATCATCTTTTACTTCATGCTTCATAGTCCTCAGCCTTGTAGGCCTGGGACTTCCAACTCTTCTAGTGTCCTGAGGATCGCAGTTGAAAGTTTGGTGAACTACTCTCTCTTGGGGTGTGCGAAGAGCATGCCCAAACCATCCATCTACCCCTCACCATGATCTCATCCATATATGGCACTCGAGTAATCTCTTATAGTTTCATTTCTAATCCTGTGCTGCCATGTAACTCGCAATATTCTTCTGAGGGCTTTGTTCTCAAATCTACTAAATCTATTGAGATTGTTTCATCATCATCATCATCATCATCTCCTCCTACGCCTATTAACGAAAAGGGCCTCGGTTAGATTTCGCCATTCGTCATTATCTTGAGCTTTTAGTTCAATACTTCTCCATTCATCATATATTTAAATATATTTTCCTTTATTGGTATGGTGGTTGGGTTCAAAAGAAGATGTAAATACAATACTAATGTTGCATTCATTCTTTAATTGCTGAACAACATATAGCTTTTACAGCATTACGTGATATATACAGCTCTTATAAGCAGCATTATGCTTTTGCATACTGTACATTAAGTCTATATCGAAAGCACATAAAAATATGTCTTTTTATTCTATCGTAATCCATCTTTTCAATGTGACCGAAACAAGTCATACCCTCGGATTCATCCTTTCACCCATATTGAGCTTTATACCACTTATTTCTATTCTTTCTATCCCTCACATACTTCACAAAAATGCCTCATGCAGTTGCTTTTCCTTTTATTCGTATAGATGCCACTTAGGGAAGGTATGTTCAACCATATTTTGTACACTTAATATTTGGCTTCATAGACACTCCAGTTATCATTTCTCTTTGAAATTCACTTTTTTATGTTCCTTTCTTAATCTATTTTGTTACCTTTCTCATCCCTAACCTTCCTATAATTATCCACTGCATTTGCTTTCGTTCTTTAACAGTCCATTTATTGCTCGATCTTTCTCGTTTCCATTTACCCTTACTCTTACCCATATTTACTTTCATCATTTCCCCTTTGGGAAAGAAATTATGAACCGATTATTTCACACTTCACTAAAGATTCATATTTCTTTAGAGCACCCATAGAGATTGGTATTTTAGAATATGCTTCACTTTAATCTGGAAAACCTTATACCGCTATTAATAAATTTTCTTCTTACCATACTTGGTTGAAATAATTTACATTGCATCATTATCATATCGTATTGCCTTCATCAACCCTATATATACCATGTACTATATATTAGTATTGTAAGGGTTGTGGTGGCCGAAATAGTAACGTCCCTGACTGGTGAAAGCCAGACTTGGATTCTAGTCCCGCTGAAACTTACTTGTTTCTTTGGTCGTTGCAACCTCACCATCCTTGTGAGCTAAGGATGGCGAGTTTGGGGGAGCCTATAGGTCTATCTGCTGAGTCATCAACAGCCATTGCCTGGCCCTTCTTAGTCCTAGCTCGGGTGGAGAGGGAACTTGGCCGCTGATCATGTATATGGTTAGTCTCTAGGGCATTGTCCTGTTCGATAGGGAAATGTCATTGTCCCTTGCCTCTGCCATTCATGAGCAGGCTTTAAACCTTCAAGTGTTTCATAACAAATACTTAACTGTTACATCCTTATCTGAACTTTTACTACTCCTCCTTATTAAGTCATCCTGTTTGACTCACTTCCTCTATCAATGGCTTACCATATGCCTTTCCACTATAATAAGAAACATTTCCCTTAGATTTTTGTCTGTTGTATAGTCTTTAACTTAGCAAAGGGAAAATAAACATCTTCATACATTCCTTTGGCACATTTTCCTTATTTAAACGAACCTTGAACACATTGGTCAGTCACTCAATCACATTTTCACTAAGAAACAGCAGAATCCTAAGATAGTCCTATCATATCTTGGTTTCTTTTGTTTATTCAACCCTTAAATTTTTTTTTTTTTTTATATCGTCGAAATTCACTTAAACAAGCATTTTCAAAATTACATTATCATTATTACAATCTATTTTATGTGATTCAACTTTGCCTTTCCTTTCCTCTCCATTCAAAAAAATCTTGAGAATACTCACTCCATCGACATCTGACTACATTCTTCTCAGATATATTTCCATTTGTAACATATCTGAGATATTTTTGCTCATCCACATTTCTCTGAGAAATCACGTTTTTTCTCTTTGAATTACCTACTTATATATATATGTATATATTTATATATATTTATATATACTGTATATATATATGTATACATACATATATATATATATATATATATATATATATATATATATATATATATATATATATTATATATATATATATATACTGTATATATATATGTATACATATATATATATATATATATATATATATATATATATATATATATATATATATATATGTATATACCAAAATTGATATTCTTCATTGTCTGTCTCTCTTTATCTAAAACTTCCTTTATGGTTACCTTATGTTTATACTCTTATGTTTTTATCCCAAGTATGTTTTTTCATCCATGTTGATCTTCTATCTTAATGCACTAAATTTTGGAAGGTGCATTTTTATAAGAAATTTGACCCATTTTTATCTGATTCTATACTCTAATGAAACCTATATACAATCATATATATGTATATATATATATATATATATATATATATATATATATATACACACATTCTCTCTCTCTCTCTCTCTCTCTCTCTTTATATATATATATATATATATATATATATATATACATTTACATATATATACAGTATATATATGTACACATATATTTATGTATATATATATATATATATATATATATATATATATATATATATATATATATATATATATATATTATGTATAGCCCACTGCTCAACATATGCATCAGACATATCCTTCCACTCGCGTCTGTTTATGGCCTTTTTATGCCATTTTATGCCCGCAAATTCTTTCAGTTTTTTTAATTCATAATCTTTTCTTCCTTTCCCAGCTTCTGTTGTAATCTCTAGGGACACATTCTATTATTCTTTATGTCCATCTATAATTGGTCATTCTCATTCTATGTCCTGCCCACGTCCATTTTTTTTTCTTTTTTCTTACGTTAGAATATCCTCTATTTTTAGTTTGCTTTTGCATATATATATATATATATATATATATATATATATATATATGTGTATATATATAATATATACACACACATATATATATATAGATAGATAGATAGATAGATAGATATATACATGCATCCATATATATACATATATGTATATATATATATATTATATATATATAAATATATATATATATATATATCTCCTCTATTTTAGTTTTCTTTCGCATATATATATATATATATATAATATATATATATATATATATATATATATATATATATATATATATATATATATACAACACTTATTTTGAAACGCGACACATATAGATAACTATATAAACTAATAGACAATAACGAAGCAACATCACTTTAAATCTTACCTGGTGCTGAAGATTGGTGGAACTGTAAATTGTGGTTGTGGCAAATGGGTCGAAATGCTGGAGACGTGTGAGGGAGAGGCCGTAGCCCTTGACGGCGTCATTTAGAGACAGAGAGAATTTCGAAGACCAGGTCAACTCCAAAGAAGTCTCTGAGGGAAGAGAAATATAGCTGAATGGAATAAGAGGCGTTGGAATAGATATAGTTACAAAAATATTGTATAAGCTTTTTATCATTCAGTTTCAATTTACACTAAAAGGATCTCCCAAATATGATAAAGAGTAAGAGTGTATATATATATATATATATATATATATATATATATATATATATATGTATATACAGTTTATATATATATATATATATATATATATATATATATATATATATATATATATTATATATATACAGTATATATATATATATATATTATATATATATATATATATATATATATATATATATATATATATATATATATATATATATATATATATATATATATATATATACCTTTTCGGTCACGCTGGGCACTCCCAGTCTCTCGAGTAGGGGGAGAGGGAGTAGTCATATCCTTGTGAGATGGCGTTGCGTGTACGTGTGTCT